>NC_133783.1:52298265-52352640 GCF_003597395.2 Chelonoidis abingdonii
CCGAGGAAAACAAAAAGACCCCTGTTTCCAGTCCCCTCCCAGACTTTAAAAAAAATCCAGGTCTCTGATTGGTCCTCTGGTCAGGTGCTTGGTTCCCCCTTTGTTCACCCTTTTCAGGTAAAAGAAAATTAACCCTTACCTTACCTATCTACTTATGACACCGGGCCTTTCTCCACAGCTGTCAGTCAAACACTCAGACGCACACACATGCACATATTCACCTTAAAAAAAAAAAGCCATAAACAAATGCCTTAAAGGGAATTTTTTGGAAGATGCAGAAATATTAGTGTAGCTCCTGTACATTCAGGAAAACATTTGCCCCAACAATCCTTTAAACAAGGTCCTATTCAGGTAGTCCACTCAAGTCTCCACTGCAGTATGTATATGCCCCCCCAAAAGATGTTAAAATTTTGTGTATATTGCATCTTGAAGCCACCAAGGAATTACAGAATCTCTGAGCACATGAGATCTTTCCTGTCCTGACAGAGCAGTGAATCTCAAAGAGAGAGAAAACTGGAAAGAAACATCTGAAACACTATGGAATTTTATAATCATATGCTCATAAATCCTTGGCCTCTCTGATGAGGCTTACTGCCAGAGGTGACAATTAGTGCCATTTTTATACATGGAACCTATGCAAAATATTAGGATTTGTCTATTTATAATACTTACATTTTTCTGCATTACATTATTCTGCTTGAATATAAGCTTTCCATCATTTCTGTGGCTGATTTGGGCAATTAAACAAAACAGAATTATTTCCTGTGAATATAATTTTGCATAATCTGATAATTATTTGCATAATCTGATTATCATGGACTCATAATTTTCCAAAATATGATGCATAATTGCTAAGAATTTAAAATGCCCATTCATTTTGTTTGTATGCTCACATGTGTATACCGTGAGCATTTTATTTGTGGCAAAAAGTTAACTATGTTGTATCGGACTTTTTTCCCCACAGCAAATTTGAGTAATTATTCATAGCAGATACAAGTAGATGTTAGACAGTTACATAGGGTTTTATCCTGCTCCCATATAAGTCAATGTAAAAACTCCTGTTGACTTATATGGTGCAAGATCAAACTCATGAAGAATATGGGAAATAGAAAATTAGATATGATTGTACAAACTCCTACTCTGATAAATATTTCCCACTCACTCAGATAGCTCCATTGACTTCAGTGAGACTGTTTGTATGAGAGAGGATTGTTACCATGTAATTCCAGAGACAGACTAAGTCTTTGGGGTGAAATCCTGGCCCACTAAAGTGAATAGAAGTGTTGCCATTGACTTCTGTGGGGCTAGGTTTTCATCCCTGTCTCAGGGCTCATTTCTGCTCCCATTCAAGTAAAATCATCAAAGTCCTATTGACTCCAGTGAGGGTAGAATGATGCATAAGGGATAGCTTAACTAATGGAGAGCAGCTGATAGGACTTATTGGACTGATTTAACATTTTTTTTGTCCTCACTTAAATCCTTTGGAACATGAGTATATGGTAGAAAATAAAATGTCCACAAGGAGTATTAGCATGATACTAGTTTTACTTTCAAGAATTAAAGTGATCTAGGAATTTAATAATCCAGAATACCAATGGTAAGTGTGAATGCCTCACTGGAAAATGATGGGGAAAGATTCACTGAAGGTAGCGTTATTCTAATGAAAATAAGAATAAATTATTACAGGCAGAGCTGGTAGCCTAACACTTCCCATTTATAAGAGCCTGTTTTCAATGGCTTATAATTTTTTTGCCAAAACCTTACCTGTTTGGGCTGATATTTTCTATGCTGGATTTTTGCGTCTGGCTGATTTCTTGTAATGTCTGTTGCCTTCTCATTGTCAGAAAATGCAGGTTATTCCTGTTACAGTCTCACCTGGATAAGCTTTATTTCATTCTTTAAAAAGTTAATGTTCCTTCCTCCTGTATAATGAGTGATTTTATTCTGAATGGTATATTTAATGCTAAACATTATTTTCAGTGGCAGTCTCACTGCCCAGGTCCTGGCCACCGGTCCGGGAGGCTCTGCATTTTAATTTAATTTTAAATTAAGCTTCTTAACATTTTAAAAACCTTAATGTACTTTATATACAACAATAGTTTAGTTATATATTATAGACTTGAAGAAAGAGACCTTTTAAAAATGTTTAAATGTATTACTGGCACGCGAAACCTTAAATTAGAGTGAATATTTGAAGACTCTGCACACCACTTCTGAAAGGTTGCCGACCCCTGCTATAGATAATCTTATCTTAGTATCTGCAGTTTTCCCATTTACTTCCCTATACTTACTATAGGAAATATCGTGAATGCTTCTATTTAATTATCTAAGGTTTTCTTTGAGTGAATTGTTAGGTTTTTAAAGTGGACTACTATATTTTGTGTGCGCGCGCATGCTCACAGTATGTACACATGCACATATACACAGATTTATTATATGGTTAATAAATGCAAAAATCCTCAACAGTTTAGTCTGTTGAAAAAGACTCGGTCAGTAGGTTCTCTGGATAAATGTTTATGACAATTCTTTTCTCCTTAACATTTCTGAGTCAATGTAGTGCTCAAGAAAGAGGCACTAATATCCGTTGCTTAAGCCAGGCATCATTCTGGAGAACAGCGACTTGCACAAGCACCACAACAGCTGCTCAGGTCTGTCCACAGACAGATGTTCAAACAAGCCAGCTTGCTTTCGCCTCCTGGTTGTAGAAATGCAAGTTGCCTTTCCTCTGGTCCTGCTGCTGGAGTGTGGAGGCAACTCCTGGCCTCGTTTTCCCACTCTGCCTTCCCCTCCATTGGCAGCATGGGGCTGTGTACATATCATATAGCCCAGCCTTGGCAGGCAACTGGCTTGCTTCCCCACCCAGCTCTCAGTGCAGCTGAATCCTGACCTGCTATGCCACTCCTAGAGTTTTCTTAAGCAGAGACTCCCAATTGTGAACAATCATGTCAAACTATGGAGAGATTTTGTGATAAATGTGAATGGGAACTTGCTTATGAGTAGTGCATTTAAGGTGTAAACTCTCACGGGATATGTGGGGTTACTGAAAGCAGGAGTATCACTAGTGCTTAGACATGTGGGATGAAATCCCGGCCCCCAGTAAAGTCAATGGGTTCAGGATTTCAACCGTGAAGTTTCTTTATTTAAATTTAAAATATGACTGTGTTCAAATAGGATTTTATTAGCTTTATATTCACATTTGTTTTCTTTAACTGAATTATAGTGCACAATATCTAGATGCTACTTATAACTAGTATATAAGTCGCTGGGTTGGTGGCAGTAGAGAATCACTGGGATGATGGATTTTAATAATAAAATCCCAAAGTACTAGATTTTGGATTACATGGTGTTCAGTGTTATAGCTGAGGGGCAAAAAATCCAAGGAGACAAAGTTGTTAGGATATTAGGCTAGGAAAAGTTATTCTGCCTATGCTTTTTACTATTCTCTTTTCTTCTCTGCCTTTCTTAATGCAAAAATGTTTCCTTGAGGCATATCCATAAAAAGACAATATTAGGAACCAGGCACAATATCCCCTAAAAATAGGAAACAAGAATCTAGGGCTATATGAAGTAATTTAACTTAAATGAGTGAGTGAAAAGGAAAGCAAACCCAGAACTAGTTACTCTACCACGATGTAAGGTTAGATATTCAGAAGATCCTAAGTCAGTTGTTTTTGGCAGCTTAGTCTGTATATTGCATTCTGTACTGTGCTCACTCAAAAACTAACTGTAGATCTGTGTATCTGACCATGCATAGTCAGGAAGAATTTGTTTTCCGCAGAGTCCTGAGTCAGATATCTATTGTGTGGTCACACGGCTTAGTTACCTTACTCCTAAAACTTGAGCACACAAATTTCACTCAAACACAAACAGCAGGATGCCCTGTGCGGAGGAGGAAAGGGAACTTTGCAGGTAATCTGCCTTCCCTGGGCTTTATGAACATTCTGTGCCCTGATAAGAGAGGGTTATAGAAATGAGTCAGGTTTCAGCTGCCTATTGGCATTGGAATACATGCACATACAGAAGACTTACTACGTATTTTGTAAGATACTTACTGTGTATTTTGTTCCTTAGCATTGAAGAGTGATACCAGAAATGTTTTGGTAATATCTACCATTAAAATGTACTTACTGTACCAAATGGGATGATACTGTTGGTCAAAATGACCACACATAAAATTTGTGCTCCAAGGTAGCATCGTTGGGGCTGATTGAGCAAAAAAAAATCTGGTTTCTTCATGGTGAGAATCTACAAAGCATAAATAGCATTACACCAGTCTGTGAGGCACAGAATTCAGAATTCTTCTTTGAGCGCTTGCTCTTATTGATTCCAATTAGGTGTGCGCGCGCCGCATGCACGTTCGTCGGAAGATTTTTACCCTAGCAACACTCAGTGGGTCGGTTGGGTCACCCCCTGGAGTGGCACCATCATGGCGCTGGATATATACCCCTGCCAACTCATCCGCCCCTCAGTTCCTTCTTACCACCCGTGACAGTTCTTGGAACTGTGGAGCGCGGCTTTGCTGATCTCCACTTCCCTAGCTTACTCATTGTTCTTTACTGTTAATTGTGTTTATACATCAAGTTTTTACAGTTGTAGTTAGTGTTAGTTGTGGTATATATATATAAAAAAAAAAAAATTCCCCTTTCACCCCTATGGGCGGTATGTGTCTTCCTCAATCTCGGGTCCTCTGCCAGAGGCCTGGGAGTTTGAAGGTTCTGCGCAGTATCTTAGCTGTTCCTAGCACTGCACTCTTCTGGACAGAGAGCTCTGATGTTGTTCCTGGGATCTCTTGGGCCACTCACCCCGAGTTTACGGAGTCACAGCCCCGAGTGCTCCTACCACCATGTGGAACACACTTATGACCTTCACTTTCCACAATCCTCTCTAGTTCCCTTTTAGCAGGCTCCTTGGTACTTCTCCAGACTCTCATATTCCTTCTCCTGATGTGTGCTGCACTTGTGCACAGCTGATATCTGAATCAACACCGGTTAGTCTTCTGGTCTTGTTCATTACCACGATGTCTGCGTGTAGCCCAGTACGCTCCGTCCTGTTCTGGGATTCTGGAAGTACCTCACAGAATCTGGTACGTCCCTTGCTATTCTCAAACAACAACTTTTCTGTTGGAGAATCTCCCAATGGTATCCTGGGCAGGGTCTACCCATAGCGCTGTGCAAGAATGTTCGCTGATACACTAATCCAGCCACTTGGTTGTGCCTGTTCAGTGATGCCTGCTTCCTGCCTGCATCGTACAATTCCCTGCCTCCACTATGTGTTGTGACTTGCTCGTCTGAGGCCTCTCTGCACAGGCTGCCCACCTTGAGTCCTCTCTAGTGTTGGCGTCGACCCCTGCTTCAGATGGATAGGTGCTCAAAAGTGCCCTGTTCCTTGTGCTGCTATGATCAGTGCCTCAGTGCTGTCTTTTGAGTCCAGCCCTTTTCCCAGCCATGAGTTAGAGATTTACCACAATGTCAGTCCATCTCGCTACTGTTGTATGCCGTACATCCCAAGAAAACAGGGTCCTTGTCGGCCATGGGCACTTTCTTCGTGCTTTCCTTCCTTCCATGTCTGCTGCCTGCTCAGGCATTCTCTCAGCAGCTCATCATTTGGGCCATCTTACTGATATGTACTCCTGGATGTTCCGCCGGTTTCATCACAGGTACAGGGCTTGACGCCATCACTCCACTCTTCTAGGAGAGAACTATACAGTCTCTGGGTGTGACTTGGCGTGAAACATTTCCGATGTGCATTGTTAGGAGCTTCTGGGTCTTCACATCGCGCACTATCATCTGCATCCTTTGGCCAGCTGACAACCCGTGCTTATCCGGCAGCGGTTATCTTGCTATGGCCCGCCAGCGGTCGTATCGCTGGTGGGTGATGCGCTGTGGATCTTGTTGTCTGTCCACTGAGCTGCGCTCTGTCAGGACCTGCTCTTTGTATCCTTTGATGATACTTGGATGTTGCTGTCATTCCTTTGCCTCCTCATCTGTGCGGTTTCACGTGTACTGTGGGACGCTGCCAATGTTAGAGTAGGACCGGTAACTTTGTAAGCTGCGCGTCCCCTGATATTATCTGTATGTGGCCCGCCGGGCTGCTCGTGAGTCTTGCTCGCCTAGTCGATCGTCTGTGTGACTACATACTCTCTCTCGCAGGCCCTCTGTTCGGTCTGACTGAGCGCGCCATCCAGCGGTCTCACTACCTGTTCGCCGTAAACCACGCAGATGGCCCATTGTATGCACCATTTCCCTAGTTTTACTCTGCTCTATAGCATAGTATGAGGCTCTGGCCCGCTATTTGGCTCGGCAAACACACAATCTGTATTAGGGTCAGAGAAGATCATTTCTCGTCCATTATGATGTTACCTGTCACTAGAAGAGTACATGGATCACAATTATTTATACTGCTTGTATCGACGAGAGGTGAATTCGCTCACTCCAAGCTATTTCATTTTAATAAAGGGCATCAGACTGTGAAGTCTCATCCATTAGTAGTGTCAGTGAAAGGTGAGCTGTGATGGGGCTTACGTTTTGCTTGTCTGTCCTAAGGTAGGCCTGACTTCTCGACCTGATGCATGAGTTAAAATTCCCTTTGGGCCTGTCATATATGTTTATTTGTGACACTCCTAGTAGTAAGGAGGACAGTTTGTCATAGATCTTTAAGGTGTGTTTTTCCGTAGCTCTTCCTTCTGACTTTACTTCCTTGCTAAGTAGGACTTAGTGGAAGCATTTTATCGCGTGATTGCAGGGCGAGGTTTGTGTACGCCTTCGCCTCAGGAAACTCAGGCAGCGCTATGTCGGGATATAGCTGCCTGTCATCCTTCATGTGCTGGGGCTATGATGGTGGACAGTAGGTGAGCTAATCCTGCCGTTTGATATGGTAAGTTCTCCTGTTCACGCTTCCTAATGACTAATTATGGTTATCCTTTTGCTCAGCTGCCTGATGATGGGCTATCCTTCCTTGTTTTGTAGTTCGTCTTCAGGTGGAGAGGATTGCGCTCCATGGAGTCGTACTAATGTCGCGGGTGCTTTGTAATGTCCTGTTTTTTTGCACTTTGACTATATATTCAATGTTGCGAGACATATGCCACTAGTTCGCTACTGTTGTGTCTTTAATGATCATATGTGTTCATTTGCTCTAATGGTCTGTTTCTAGGCTCTTCACTCGGGTATCTTGTCGTATGTCAATCCGGAGGCTGCTGCTCAGATTTGGTTCTGCATCTCGATTCTTGCGCTCCCCTGTGTGCTGCTGCGATGGACGATTTTTATTCTTTACCTCATGGTATAGTACTAACTGGCGCGCTGACTGGTCTGAGGATATCTTTCGGTGGTTCACGCTTTTCCAGCTGCCCTCGCGTGACCGGCCACGCGTTACTAAGTGGAGATTCCCGCTGCTCATGATGCTTAGGCTTCCCTATTATATATGGTTCCTCTGCCTAGCGACCATGTTACCTCTGGTCTTACGGTGCCCTATGAATGTGATGCCTGAGTTTCAGCCTACTGATAGGTCTGGGTGTAGGCCATGAGCGTTTCTTAGCTATTCGCGAGCTTCCCGCGTGGATGTCTGCGAATAGGAGTTTCTGGTTCACCTTGCAGGGGGAGTCTTTTTCACCCCGGAAATGAGTGTATATCACCAGCTACGGTGGCACTTCGCCTGATGTGTTTATGCCGATAGATGTGTGGTTGCGGAGCGTAGCTGCTATTTCAGCCGAGCTGGGCTCCATTTAGTGTAGGCCTGCTGAGCGGATATCATGTGCACTGGATGACACTGTGTGTAGTTGGTCTCTTAAGCTCAGTTAGATGTGTGCATCTTGGATGATGGCGGCTCATATTCGACCATTACAGAGCTGCACACTTCTGCTTTTCTCTAGCTCTCTGATGTTCTTCCGCAGTCCTGCCCTCGTGTCTGACAGACGTGTTCTGATACTCTTCCATGTTGTATAGTTGCGATGGCCGGACTGCGTTCTGTTCTTGTTCGCAAGAGAAGGCATTGAACATCTGTACCTCCATGTTTTCAGGTCCTGCCAGCCATCTTTTCTTTGCTCCTTTAGACACCTGGCGTGGTTTATGGTTCTTCTCTGTGTGGGCATCTTACACTTTTTCGAGTACTCGTAGTGGTCACCCATCCAGCTGGATATTCTGATTTGTGTCTGTTTCTGTGCGCTCGCCTGCTGGGGATTCGAAAGCTCCCAAATGGGGAGTGCTGCGGTATATGAGTTGGTGGTGTTGCGGGCGGATCGCTGGGCCTAGTGGTGTGAGCGCTGACACATGAGATGATGTTCAGGAGTGGTGCTGGTGTTGTGAGAACTGAGGGCATCTTTACGTGTTATTTGGCGCTGCCGTCTGCTCTTCTCTAGTGTATCTCCTGGTCAGGTTCAGCGGAGTAGCCTCGTACGGGGTTGGGGCGGAGCTGGGGGATGGGGGTTTATATCGCGATAGTGTCTTGTGAGCTATTTGTGTATGGTGATGAGGCGTGGTCGTTTAGGGTATCTAGGATGGTGGGGGTCTTAGCTCGGTGTCCAAGGTGGGGTCATCACTGGGCTATGTATGTGGTTTCTCAGTAGTGACCGACTGGCTGATCATTATCGCGGGTTAGCAATGCTTTCTACGCCCTTCTGGTAGTTGCATTACCTCTCGCCAGTCTCACTGGGAGCGCGCTGTATCCCCTGTTCTGCTCATCTACTTGCGGATCTAGGCGAGGTACGCCTTGATCTGTATCCTCAACCTCATTTTCCAGGGTGTGGTACATATTGTTTGCTTCTTCTTTTGATCATTCGTAGGCCCAAGCATTCAGATTACAGGAAGGGGTGGCTCTGTGCTGGGGTATTGCAGGTGCTCTTCCCCCCGCTGCCCTTTGCGCGCAGGGTTCCGGTACTGGCAGGACTGAACCGATGGGAGCTGAGGCCAGTGCCTTGGCCCGCCCGCGTAGGGCTCAGAAGGTGGGGCATGCGCTGTTCCTGGCGGTGGCGCATATGGAGCTGGGGCTTGCATGCGAAGGGCCCTTGCCCACACCCAGCTGGAGTGCGCAAGCGAAGCCGCTCCCAGCGGAGCTCAAGGGTCGCAGCTTAATTTAGTGGTGGGCGATGTGCCCTTGCAGGTATTAGCTTGCCCAACCATGCTTTGGCACCATATTTTGTGTTTTGAATGAAAGGGGTCCTGTTACAAACCACAGGCCTTGTCATTACACGTTTTTGTTGCTGACATGTGCTCATGGGACAAATATGTAATATATTGACAAGAGGAGAAGTAAGTTTGCATAACCGCCTAAATTTCCTGAATTTCTACTTTCAGTGTTTTCACTTTGCAACTCAAATACTTTCTTTTAACAGTTGAGTGTGTGTGATCTCACCTGGTTTTCATAAAGGAAAAGCTACAAACTAGTGTTGCTTGTAAACTCCACCATGAACTCAGTGATTTGACCAAACCTTCAGCACGACTTGGGTTCAGGTATTGCTGCAGCAGCGGGGGTTAAAGGCTGCCTTATCCTGGGGAAGGGCTCATGGCCTGTGCGGTCATCCAAAGAGGAGGATTGGTTACGAGGGCATTTGCTAGTGTTCGAGAAGGGTGGGCTATCCAATAGCCGCGGGGATGGTGGCTTCTTTTCCTCGATCCTGAGGGCTGATTACTCCTGGATTCCCAGTGCATTGTGTGTTGTGACTGCGGGTCAGGTGTGGGCTGACTTCGCTAAGTTCGGTTTTGATTAGTGTCCAATGTTGTGACATAGAACAAAAGAGCGAGGGACTTCCCCGCACTCGTATGCGTTGAAACAGAATGGCATTGCTCTGGGCCAAGGCCATCTTCTCTTTTGCATGCTAGGTGTTTCACATCCTCATTCCTCCCAGGTTTCTTTATAACAGTTTAGGAACGTAAATACACTGTCCTTCTATATTGATATAGCTGACAACAAATCTGACAAGCAAGACCCAAAGCTGCTCGGTGTCTCAGTGTGTCAACTGATATACTCCGCTGCGAACCCAATCCTAACCAGTTCATTGGTTTTGAGTTACCTGAGTCAGCAGGTCGGTAGTAAGTTCGTCATGAGGGCTCTATTTGCTCTTCTAACATACTATCTGATGGTACTTCTCCACTGCAGCCTTGGTAATCGTCTCGAGGATTTGACTATAGCTAGTTTCTCCATTGATCTTATGCCTCATATCACTGCTGTGCTCTGCAATGGAGGTGGTGGCAGTGAAGTTCAGCTTCAGGTGTGGGCTGCACACGTCCACTTGTTCTGTTCCAGGTCTTTCTTGAGTCTGGGATGTAATGCGAGTTGGGTCTTATCTCAAGAGCGTATTGCCTAGCAGCTTCCTCATTACTCTGGTTGAAGCGCTCGTCAAAGTTAAACTAAGCTGGTTTTCTCAGTAAGTCTGGATGAGGTCTTTTGTCCATCCTAGTCCCTCATACGTTTCATATATCCTCTCTCATTACGGTCTACTGTATGAGTAGTGCGGTGTTCCATCAATTCCAGGTGTCCTCTTGTCTTGTCATGATATTGGTTTGTTATCCAGTTAGTCCCACTTTATGCGATCAGATATGTCCTGGTTCCTCAACATCTGGCGCGGACCTTGTTAATCCGGGCGACGTCCGAGCTGGCATGACTCTCCTAGTTCGTGTCACTCTCATATTTTTGAGGTAGGCAGGTGAAGCATTAGGGGGTCTTTTGCCCAAGGACCCCTACTGGACAGTTAGGTACCAACCAGGATTTGAACCCCGGTCTTTCGTGTCAAAGGGCGGTCTCCTGTATCAAAGGGCAGCGCTCTTAACCACTACGCTATCCAGTCGCAAATTGGTGTATATAGTTAGTGTATATAGTTGAGGGGGGATTGGGGATTAGCCCCTTTCCTCCACCCCGGTGCTGGGCTAATGCCCAGGTCACCGGGATTCAAACCGTGCTCAGCGTGCCAAAAGCCGATGCCAATAGGGGATCCCCACGACTCCTGCCTCAAGTGCCTAGGGGAATCCCACCTTCCTGAAAAGTGCCGCATCTGTAAGTCATTTAAACCGAGGATGAAGAAGGAGCGGGACTTTTAACTGAAACAGCTCCTCATGGAGACAGCACTTAGCCCTGCAACATCGGTACCGAGCTCTCAACAGCCTGCATCTGTGAGGAGCCTCCTTCGGCTCCGGACCGCTCCAGTACCGCGAAGGAGCCACGGCACCGACCCTCACCGGCACTGACGGCTGGTCGGCACCACTCCCTGTCCCCGTGGCCCAGGAAGCAACACAGTGCTCCAGCTGCTTCGGCACCACCCACACCACAGAAGGAGTGCCCATCCATGACAGATCGCCCGGCACCGTCATCTGCTGCGGCACCACCGAGTGCGGCACCGCAGAATGCGGCACCATTGATTCCAGTCCCGCGAGGGCCATTGACTCCGGTGTCCGAAAGCTCCCGGCTCACGCCGTGGTCGAGCTCACTCTCCCATCCATGCCAGAGACCTTCTCCATGGCACGGTAGTTGATCACAATGACAGAGACCGCGCTGCCTCAACCCCCGGCACCGCCAGTGCGGGTCATCCAATCTATTGGCAAGCCTGCCTTGCTGAGGCCGCCCTCCGTGGGAGCCGCCGAGAGGCATCGTTCAAGATCTCGGTCACGCCGCCGATCGCAGTCCCGGCACCGCTCTCCATCGCGGTACCGCTCGCACTCACGGCACCGCTCGGCCTCCCGTTCGCCTGCCAGATACTCACGGTACCGATCCGACTCCCGGCATCGTTCACAGCACCGCTCATCTCGCAGCTGCTCCAGGCGAAGGGACTCTAGATCCCGGTCAACCTCCCAGCACCACTTCAGTCATAGGTCCAAGTCTCCCTCACAGTACCGTTACAGCTCCCAGTACCACTCCCCGGTGCCGTCCCGGGAAAGACCAACCCGAGACGTGGCTCTCTCTCAGGGTCTATCAGCACCGCTTCAGCCATCGAGACACACCTCGGTGTCATTACAGTCTGGTAGCATTTCCTATCCACAGGATCGTGACTCGGATGTCCCCAGCCATATGTTTCCTGAGAGCCAGAGCCACGAGCAAGGACCCCATCAGTGGTCTTTCTGGACACCGTGGGCGTACCACGAAGCCCAAGGTGTTCCCTCAGTTGCACCAAGGTCTGCCCTGTCAGAACACCGGGCATCAGAGGCAACCGTAAGCCGCCCCCTCCCATGGGTATGGATGAGGCTTTAGTACCATCTGTAGACACCCAGGTCCCACCTGAGTCTGATGCTGCTCCTCAAGAACAGGAGCCCCCACAGGACCCTCTTGTCCCTGGCCTCTCCTCTTCCTCCTCACCAGACGAGGCTGTGGCAGGAACATCCTCCTCCGGCCCTCTCCCAATTGACCTAAGGGCACCTCAAGACCTCTTGAGATGGGTGGCGCAGAATATGAGTCTGCAGGTGAAGGAGGTACCTGAAATAGAGGACCCTGTAGAGGACATCCTATCTGCAGATGCACCTACTAGAATGGCCCTGCCGTTTATCCGCACTATTCAAGCAAACGTGGACACCATTTGGCAATCCCTGGCCTTGTTCCCCCCCGCCCCCAGCCAGGGGAGTAAAGGGAAAATACATGGTACCCTCCAAGGGGTATGAGTATCTCTACATACACTCACCTCCTTGCTCCCTGGTAGTTCAATCGGTAAACGAGAGGGAGCGTCATGGCCAGCAAGCTCCTGCTCCCTAGTCCTAGGAGGCTAGGCGCATGGACCTCCTAGGCTGCAAAATATATTTGGCTGGGGGCCTTCAACTTAGGAGGGCTTGCTGGTTTGCCACCCTAAATAGGTATAACTATAACATTTGGACGTTCTTGGGGAAGTTTACGGAGCTTCTTCCCCAGGAGTCCCGCCAGGAATTTGCAGCCCTGCTTGAGGAGGATAAGAAGGTGGTGAGAACCTCCCTCCAAGCTTTTCTGGATGCAGCGGACTCTGCAGCCAGGACTCTGGCATCAGGATTGACGATGAGGCGTATCTCCTGGCTCAAGGTATCAGGCCTTCCTCCTGAATTACAACAAAATATTCAGGACTTGCCCTTTGAAGGCCAGGGGCTCTTCTCAGACAAGACTGATCCCAGATTGCAAAGTCTGAAGGACAATCGTGTAATAATGCACTCGCTGGGATGCACACACCAGTGACCCAGCGCAGGACCTTCCGGTCCCAGCCTCATCGTACTTACCCCCCACCTAGGCCACGACAGGACTTCAGCAGAAGGCGTGGCTGAGGGAATCGACGGAGGCAGTCTGGCTCCCAAGGGGGGCAAAATCAGGCCCCCCCAAACCACCGGTGGGGCCCAAACAGAACTTTTGATGGGACGCCCGAGAACAGCCCACCAGTCGTTTTCCCGGATCCTTCTCTTCCCTTTTACAACCATCTCTCCCATTTCCTCCTGCGTGGTCCCACCTAACTTAGGATTGTTGAGTCCTGCGCACAGTGGAGTTGGGATACCACCTTCAGTTTGTTTCAACCCCACCTTCCAACCCTCCCTCCTCATCCCTCTTAAGAGACCCCTCTCATGAGCAAATCCTCTTACAAGAGGTCCACTTGCTCCTAATCATTAGAGCCATAGAGGAGGTACCAAAAGACCTGAGGGGCAAGGGCTTTTATTCCCGATACTTCCTAATCCCCAAGGCAAAGGGAGGTCTACAACTGATCCTAGACCTGCTAGGACTCAACAAATTCATGATAATGTTGAAGTTTCTCATGGTATCCCTGGGGACCATTATCCCATCTTTGGATCCCGGAGACTGGTATGCCACCCTCGATATGAAGGACGCGTATTTCCACATCGCAATTTACCCACCACACAGACAGTACCTCCGTTTTGTGGTGAACCATCAACATTTTCAGTTCACGGTCCTTCCATTTGGCCTTTCTGCATCTCCGACAGTATTCACAAAGTGCATGGCCGTAGTAGCCACCTCCCTCTGGCATCGTCAGGTGCATGTTTACCCGTGTCTTGGTGATTGGCTCATTCGAGGGACCTCTGAGTCACAAGTGAGACATCACCTGTACATCGTCAAAGACCTCTTCAGGAGCCTAGGCCTGATGATCAACATAGAGAAGTCTACTCTGATACTCATGCAGAGAATAAACTTCATCGGGGTGATTCTGGATTCCACTCTGGCCAGAGCCTGCCTGCCGCAGCCTTGTTTTCAGGCGATGGCTACAATTATTCAAGGCCTCCAAACCTTCCCAACAACATCGGCTCGCGCTTGTCTCAGCCTACTCGGTCACATGGCCACCTGCACCTTCGTGACCAAACATGCCAGGCTACGCCTCTGTCCATTTCAAACCTGGCTTGCCTCAATATACTGGCTGGGCCGGGACAGCCTGGACTCGATACTCACTGTTCCCCCGAATGTTTTAGGCTCTCTAACCTGGTGTCTGGTTTGTGCAGGGATGCCATTCCACCCACCGCAACCTTCGATAGCCCTAACCACGGATGCATCATCTCCGGGTTGGGGCGCCCAACTCGAGGGCCTCGCACTCAAGGCCTCTGGTCAGCTCAAGAACTAACCTTACACCTCAATGGGCAGGAGCTGAGGACAGTTCATCTAGCGTGCCAGGTGTTTCGAGAGCATCTCCAAGGCCGTAGTGTATCAGTGTTCACAGACAACACAATGGTCATGTTTTACATAAACAAGCAGGGCAGAGGACACTCCTCCCTCCTTTGTCAGGAAGCCATTCAGCTCCGAGACCTTTGCATAGCCCATTCAATTGATCTGGTAGCCTCCTTTCTCCCAGGAGTTCAGAACACTCTGGCAGATCACCTCAGCAGATCTTTTCTGTCTCACGAGTGGTCAGTTCTTCCGGACGTCATCCATTCTGTTTTCTGGAAGTGGGGTTTTTCCCCACATAGACCTCTTCGCCTCTCGCGCAAACAAGAAATGCCATGTGTTCTGTTCCTTCCAGGGGCGCTCCCCGCACTCCCTCTCAGATGCATTCCTGATACCGTGGACGAACTGTCTACTGTATGGCTTTCCACCGTTCCCGCTGGTTCACAGGGTCCTCCTCAAGCTCCGCAGGGACAGCGCCCACCTGATCATTATCGCTCCAGCGTGGCCAAGGCAGCACTGGTACACCATGTTGTTTGACCTCTCAGTGGCAGACCCAATTCCCCTACCACTCTAGCCGGATCTCATAACTCAGGACTTCGGCAGACTTCACCATCCAGACCTACAGTCTCCTCACCTCACAGCATGGTTTCTGCGTGGTTAAACTGGTCCGAGTTACATTGCTCTGTCTCGTCCAACAGGTACTCTTGGGCAGTAGGAAGCCTTCCACTAGGTTGACATATCTGGCCAAGTGGAAGCATTTCTCCTGCTGGTGTGCTCATCGTAGCTCTGTCCCCACGCAGGTACCAGTTCCTGCTGTCCTGGACTACCTCTGGTCCCTGAAAGAACACGGCCTAGCGGTCTCTTCCATAAAAGTGCATCTGGCAGCCATCTCCGCCTTCCACCCAGGGGAGAATGAGCGATCAGTCTTCTCTCGCCCCATGGTTTCAAGGTTCCTCAAGGGCTTGGAACATTTGTACCCTCAGGTTAGACGCCCTACCCCTACCTGGGACCTTAATCTGGTTCTAGCCAAGCGTATGGGTCCTCCTTTTGAACCACTAGCCACCTGCTCGCTTCTATACGTCTCCTGGAAGACAGCCTTCCTCATCGCTATTACTTTGGCAAGGCGGGTATCCAAGCTTCGGGCCCTGACAGCAGATCCCTCGTATACGGTGTTTCATAAGGACAAGGTACAGCTGTGATCACACCCGGCTTTCCTCCCTAAGGTGGTGTCTGCCTTTCATGTCAATCAAGACATCTTCCTGCTGGTCTTCTTCCCGAAGCCGCACTCATTGCGTCAGGAACAACAGCTGCACTCCCTAGATGTCCGCAGAGCTCTCGCCTTTTATATTGAAAGAACGAAACCCTTTCAAAAGTTGCCTCAGTTCTTTGAGCTGTGGTAGACCGGATGAAGGGCCTTCTGGTTTCCTCTCAGCGAATTTAATCTTGGGTGACGTCTTGCATCCATGCCTGCTATGATTTGGCTCGCGTTCCGGCTAGCCACCCCACTGCCTATTCTACTCGGGCTCAAGCTTCATCTGCCACCTTCCTGGCCCGTGTTCCCATCCAGGAGATATGTCGGGCAGCTACTTGGTCATCGATTCAGACCTTTGCATCACATTGCGCATTAGTGCAACAGTCTAGAGATGATACAGCATTTGGCTCAGCAGTTTTACATTCTGAAACATTTCACTCCAACCCCATTGCCTAGGTAAGGCTTGGGAGTCACCTAATTGGAATTGATATGAGCAAGCACTTGAAGAAGAAAAGACGGTTACTCCCTTTGTAACTGTTGTTCTTCGAGATGTGTTGCTCATATCCATTCCAAACCCGCCCTCCTTTCCCTCTGTTGGAGTAGCCATCAAAAAGGAACTGAAGGGCCTTTGAGTCGGCAAGGGTATGTATCCGGTGCCATAACCGCGCCACTCCAGGGAGTGACCCAGCTGACCCACCGAGTGTTGCTAGGGTAAAAATCTTCCAACGAACGTGCACGCGGCGCGCACACCTAATTGGAATGGAAATGAGGAACACATCTCAAAAAACAACGGTTACAAAGGTGAGTAATCGTCTTTTATTGTATGCTGAATTAGATCCTTATTTTAGTATACTGTCTCTGACGTGCACTTTGCTTGTTTTCCCGTTAAAAGTAATTTATATTCCAGCATACTGTTGTACCACTGTACTAATAAGAAAATACTATTGACAAGTGTGATAGATGCAGCTAGCACTTAGTGAGCGCAGAAGAGTTAAACTGATTGCATTTTTACACTCTGTGCATTTTTCTGTTTATTGTTTGTGTCCTGCTGTTAGGAAAACAGGTTGGTTGCATAGTAAATCTCTAATCAACACTAGAAAAGAACAAAAAGAACACATAATGTCATTTGTTATGAATATTTCAGGAGTGGGGTCAGCCAGAGGATGTTTGGGGAGATTTCTTCTTCTCCTTGTTAATACGCTTATAGCTAGCCAAGAATTTGAAAGGATGGCAAAGCCACACCCATTAAAATGACCTGAAAAAAGGATGAAATATATGTATCTGTCTTACTTATAGCTATATTGCTTATCACCATAGTATCTAAGGAATGAGGCCTGTAAAGTACATATTCCCTCATGAAACCTAAAGACCAAACTATCAGAGAAGTACTGGTGTGCAGGATCAGCTGCTCATTCTGTGCCTCTTACTCTTCAGGCTGAGTACCCCATTGCTCCCTTCTTTTCCCAAATTAAAACTCACTTTGGTTTGGGACAGTCCACAAGTGGACCTCTAGCGTACGTTGAATAACCTATATGAACACTACATTGTATGTAAGCCAGAAAATCGGTGGCCTCCCAAGCTCAGACCCATGGGGTTGAGTGGGCTTGAGAGCCCAAGCTGCAACATCCACACTATTGTTTTCAGTGTGCTAGCTCAAGCTTGCTCCCAGCTGTAATATGGACATAAGCTATGTAGCAGTACCACGTGCCTTCCAGGGAAAGAGCTAGTTGCTCTGCTAGCTCTGGTTCTCCTTCCCCTCCAGGAAGAACATCTGTCAGCTCTCTGCTGGGCCTGAGGCACTAGTTCTTTTCCAAAATGGGCTGGGAAGGTTTCTGTACCAGCCAGAACATTGGCCTCAGGACATTGGCTTGGGCATGGTCCCTTTTGGGGGGTGGAGGGAGTGGTTTAAAACCCTAAGACTGCCCAAGCTAAACTAAGACTCCTGACAGATGTGCAGTGTAATGAAAATTTCATCAGAGTTCATGACTGTTCAAATTCTTAAATATGAATCTTTTCTTTTCTACCACAGTAACTAGGTTAGTTACAAAATTAAGGGGCCCATTTTACAAAATATAAAAGGGTAACTCAGCACAAGACTGATGACAAAAGACAAAACTGAGGCAGCTTCTTAAGACTGGCCAGCATTTCTGAGTCCAACCATACAGGAGTTTCCTGCAAAGCCACAGTTATCAGTCAACCCATCTCAAACGTTCTTAATCATTCCTTGCGGGATGGGCTTTAAGAACTGTAGTTAAACAAAGTTACTGTTTGTTTTTATAGTATCAAAAGGAAAAGGTGTAATCTGGAGGTTTTTTAGGTCAGTCAGTCTATTACCTGTAACTATTCATTCTACATTCAGCAGTAGATTACAGCTGAGTGTATGAATCGTTAGCAGATTTAATTTTAGCCAGTAACACAGATCCCAGACCTCTTTTCTTTAGAATTATTTTAAAACTTCTTTTCCATTGATTATTTTACAAGCCCAATTCTGCTCTCATTTCAGTCAGTAAAAAAAATTCTCATGAACATTCTTATGGCAGGCTCAGGCCTTATGTGAAGCCTGAAAATAAGTTTAATTTTGAAATATGCAGGAGAACCTCAGAGTTATAAACACCTCGGGAATGGAGGCTGTTCGTAATTCTGAAATGCTCATAACTCATAAAATGTTCTTTCAAAAGTTGACAACTGAACATTGACTTAATATAGCTTTGAAACTTTACTATGCCGAAGAAAAATGCTGCTTTTATACCATCTTAATTTAAATAAAATAAGCACAGAAACAGTTTCCTCCTACCTTGTTAAATCCTTTTTTAAACGTTCCTTGTATTTTTTTAATAGTTTACATTTAACACAGCACTGTGCTGTATTTGCTTTTTTTTTTTTTTTTTGGTCTCTGCTGTCTGACTGCACACTTCTGATCCAAATGGGGTGTATGGATGACTGATCAGTTTGTAACTCTGTTATTTGTAACTCTGAAGTTCTACTGTCATCTTATTAGTCATTTGTGTGTTTTATTTTATCTTTACTCTGACTGAAAAGGCTACTCTTAATACCTTAGGGACAAACCTGTTCCTGTGTACCAGGCATGGAATTGCACTGTCCTGAGGAGATCTTTGAGGCTGGGGATGGCATTTACAGTAGCCTGTGTAAGACACAGCTGTGTTCCCCCAAAGCCTCCTGCATCTTGAGGTGCAGAATTTCCCCTGCCAGAACTGCACTCTGCAGCATGCAAGGGATGCAAACCTCTTTATCTTGTATGAGATTTTGGGATATTTTATAGATAAACAGATAATGGGGCTCCACACCATTTCTCATTTTTGTGCGTGGGTACATGTGCATCAAGACTCTCAGTAGTGTGCGAGTCCTGACTTGGCTCCCCAAGTAAAGCACTCCTTTCCTGTGAAGCACAGCACCATCTGTTTTGTTGTGTTCTCTTCTCTTTGTGTAGGGCAGGAAGAATTTTCCCTTTAGGATGTAATTACTGATATAAGCTTCCCATAGTGCACTCTTCTGCCCACAGGTTCTTTCCCTGCCCCCTCCACCTGCAAAATTACATGTGATTTAGTGATACACTATTGTATTATTGTAGTGTAGCCTATGCCAGCATTTCCATTATAACCATTTTTTCAGGTTTATAACTCAGCAGTAAAAATCTACTCTTCCAGTTTGAAACTTGGCAGATAAAGCCTCAAAGGTAATTTTTTTCCTGCAAACTCACACCCCCCCCCCCCCCCCCCCNCAAAAAATAAAGAAGGTATAGTGTTGTTTTATTTTTGAATTACAAACATTATCCCTTACACTTTGATGGGAGAAAAGGCCACTTTATTATTAAAATTACTTTTTTAAAATCCAAAGGATCAAGGAACATCTGTTCTATTTGAAGCTCTGCCGGTGCCCCTCACTCCCGACCCGCAGCCCCAGCCAGCCCAGCCCTGCCCCCCCCAGCCCACTACAAAAAATAAAGAAGGTATAGTGTTGTTTTATTTTTGAATTACAAACATTATCCCTTACACTTTGATGGGAGAAAAGGCCACTTTATTATTAAAATTACTTTTTTAAAATCCAAAGGATCAAGGAACATCTGTTCTATTTGAAGCAGGTGAATAAATGTATTAATTGTGGTTAAAATGCTCCTCATTAAATATATAGATCACTCTTCTCAGTTTAAACTTAGTGAATAATGATCAAAATTATTGAAAAGTTTTTGCTGTTGATTTTGGATTCTACCTGATAATTGTTGATTTCACCCTAAAAACAGTTTTTTTCTAAAATGCAAATATACTTTCTGTGCTGCACTGGTTATGTTTCTTTTCAAGATGAGTGTAGTGGAAGAGGAACATGACCTTGTTCTCTCTTTTTTCATTTTTGAGAACTATATTAAGTCTTAAGAAAAGATAAAATTTAATCCTTTGTATAGAGCAGAAGCTAATTAGAAATTAGTAATGTCCTAAATGGTACAGTATTCTGTAACCCAAGACAGGCATAGCTACTAGGAAATACACATGGGCAGTAGACAGAAGGGTCTATAAGAGCTTGGGTATCTAGCACGTGGCAAGAAGGTAGAAAATCTCAACGAAGGCCTTCCATAATTTATACTGTAAAAACCAACGATCCCATCCCATGTTCTTTGGATCTCCACGTTCCCATTTGATTCAGTGGAAGGATGTGTTGAAAAAGAAATGCAGGATTAGGTTCCACTTGCTTTTCATGTTTCCCCTTGTGGCAAGTCAATGAGGAGTGAAATCAGCATTGCAGTCACCAGAGAAAGTCATTTCTAATCTAGCCAAATAGCACTCAAAATTCACTGCCAGGGTTTTATTTTTTCAGCTAGAGGCTAGACTCATAAAAGACTTAGGTGCCTACCTACCACTTTCAGTGCCTGAATCCGAGAATCGGGCCCCACTGGGATTCACAAAAACCTCAGCTGCTGCTGCTGAACCCTGTAGGTGCCAAAACTTGCTCAGCACTGAAATTGTTGAGGTAAAAGTTCAGTAGGTGCCTGTGTTTCTACGTCTGCACATATGCACTGCAGTCCCACACCTAAGCCCCAGAACAATGCACAGACTGGGGATCCTCTCCCTAACTCCCCTGTGGAACCCAACCAGTATCCATGCTCAGAACTCACCTACTGAATAGGCTCCTGCAGACAAACTAACAGAAAATGAAACTCAGGATGACATCCCTCATAACTTTTAGCCTGGTGGTTAGGATACACACCTGAGATGTTAGAAACCTCTGATTACAGTCCCCACTCTGCATGAGGGGGGAAAAGGAATTTGAACGGGGATCTGCAACCTCACAGGTGTGTGCCCTAACCACTGGGCCATGGGATATTCTGATGAGGTGCCCCCTCAGGTTCTCCTGTTAAAGTTCTTTCACTGTAGGTAAATAATGGGGGAAAAATGAGATGGGGAGAGAGAGAGAGAGAGAGAGAGAGAATGACTATATAATTTGGTGGTTGGAGCACTCACCAGTGAGGTGGGGCACCTGGTATCCAATCCCCCTGATCCTCTGACTTCAGTTTGATTTATAGGTACATTCGTTAAAGGAAGTAAATGTTGTTCTGTTTGCATAATCTGGTAACTTTCCAGAACTGGCTTTGTGGCTGTAGCACGACACAGAAATTAATATATTTTTATTTTAAAAAAATTTTATTGACCATCTTAACATCTGGGTAAAATTCTAACTATTAGCAGAAGTAAAACATTTTGAAATATGGTGTATATTTTCCTAACTGTTAAGAATACACTGGTCAAAGTCTATATTTTCTAGTTAAGATGCACTAGTGTTAGTTAATATTTACTGAAAGCATGATCATATTCCATTTTTCTCTACCAGGACTGTACGTGCCTTTTACATAGACCATTGATTACTGACTTGATTTATATGTAGGCATTTCTATGGCACTCATCATGATAATAGCTGAGTGCCTTATGCCCTTATCCTTACTGGCTTTTTCAAAATTTGTATTTTAAATTCACAGTGGGGATTAAAACTGAAAGGACTTGTCTACATGGGTATTTAATGCGCTGTAAACCAGGCAGTAAATCTGCAGTGCACTAGTTTGCCATGCACTAACTGGCTATGTGGACCCAGCTACTGCACATTAAAAGTTCCTTTGTGTGTTTTGATGAACTACCATTTGAAATATAATGGCTAGCTACTGTTCTGTAGAGTCACACCTCAGCTTGCCATCCGCTAAGGCTCTATGAAGACAAGCATTGAGATTATATTGTTACTTCAAGACCGTTATTTTACTATTTGCTTTTCATTCCTACTCAGTTACTAGAGAGGCATGTTCATGTGAAACAGAACAATCAAGAAGAGCTTCTTCAAGCAGAAATATCCATATTATGTGTTCAAATATACATCTATACTGTGTAACTTTTGCATTTGTCTATAGGCACAGAAGCGGAAATCCAATGACTCTGTAGACACAGAACTCTGTCTTAATGAGGTAAGAATGAGGATCCTATTACAGTAGCACTTTATTTTTCATAATACAAATATCAGTCTGAAATGTAATAATCCAGGACCCAATCCTGGACTCTTTCCTCAGACAAAATTCCCATCAATATGCTCATGGGCTGGGTAAGAAGTTATCATAATAAAGGGGGTTTTGCTTGAGTCAGGAGCTCGGGATTGAGCCCAAAGTGTTTGCTACCCTGGTACCATGCGTTGGTGAGATAATTACATTTTAATTCCCACATAATTGTTGGGATTCCCTCCGAGACCTGTTTCCACTCGGCTTCCCAAGAACTGATTTTGCAGGTCAAATAGTAATTAGTGTTGCACCTAGGAAGTGTAATTAGCTAGTAATCTGCAGGAACATGTAATCATATGGCATTTACCAAGTCCCAGAAATACAGCAGATTTCATTTTATGGCTGACAGAATACTGATTTAGGATAAATGAAATGACAGTTATATAATACATTAGGAGCTAGATTGACAGCCCGTGGAGACTTGGAACCTTTCCCTATGCTGTTCCACCAGCCTGCTTCAAACCTAACCGATAAGGACCATCCCTAGAGGTGAAAGATTGACTCTCATGGAAACTTAACTAATCTGTAACCTTTCTGCTGGCCCCAGGGTTAAAGAATACTCCTTGTGTACTGTCCCCTGCGTATCTGCACATGACCTGCCAATCTGCCCCTAATATTATCCTGTTATTTTACTGTGTGTAATGTACAGTTGCACAAGATACAGCTTTACTGTATGTAGCATTAGTACATGAAAACACAGGGTATATAACAATCCAGCAACTGGGGAAAGAAACTAAATGGACATTGCTCCAGTTGCCAGGCCAACCCATAAGCCTACTCTGATGGTGGTTCCAGTCTTACCTATAGGAATCCAGCAATACTTTGTTTTCAAACAATCCTTGCTGTTGGCTACACAAGACAGACTTCATAGCAAGTCCTGCATCTGCTTTTTAAAAATGAATTTCCATGTTGAACACAGATCTCTTTAAAATATTGCTTGATTTTAGAAGGTTAGATCTTCCAGTTGGGTCATCTCTCAAAGTGTCATTTTTTATTTATTCTTTTTTTCCCCCACCTGATTACTTTGATGGTGTCCCTTAAAAGTGTTTTGATAGTTACAATCAAATTGTATTTTAATACCACTGTCATTTTGAAATCCTGTTTTATCCTTCTCATATACTTAAATTCATAGTGGTGAAATACATGAAATTAGAGGGGGAGAAACTGACAGGATGAATTTTATTAAGTGCATCTAAATATATTAAAGTATAATGAAAATGCTTAACAGTGACCAAGGAAAGTGTTGTCTCTTGCAGAATGCTATTGGGAAGGACAACACAGTCAGAGTCTCCACCAGTCACATATCTTCAGAGAATTCATCTGCTCTTCCTACAAGCTTCAGTCTAAGCACACTGTTCATATTGATGACAATTGCACTCTCAATCTCTTTGTTCTTAAGTTCATCAGAAACCTTGTAGCTGCATTACAAAAGGACACGTTAAAAAAAAAATCTGTTTCCTGTCCTCTGTTGTTTGTCTGAAATTCCAGTTCCAGGAGCTGAGTTGAAGCACTCTGCTAAAACAGTTTCATTCAACTGGAATTTTTCTTTCTTTTTCATTTTCTTCTTCTTTTTTTTTAAGCTTCTTATGATATTTAGGGGCTTTGTGAGATATTTGATGCAGTGGTACATTCCAAACCCAAAAGGCTTTTGGGCATGCAGTGTTTTAAAGAGACAGTATGTAAATTTGCCTGTAAAGCAATCTGTTTGGATTTTTTATTATTATTTCAATTCTGGCCTTTACCTGAGAAGGAAGATGTCAGTTTTCTTAAGATCCTATTTATCTCATTTAATGATTTTGCTTTTAAAATTAAATGAACATCAGACTAACGAGGATGCCAGGCTTTTGTCACATGGTGAATGTTCTCCCAGAGAGTGGACTTCATGAAATGTCTTCATTTGATAGATTGCTACTGATGTTTAACCTTTCAATATATTAGCATTCTGCTCTTTAAATGTTTATGTAATGTAAGTGGTTCTGCATTCCCTGCTGAGAAGCCATGATAAGTCACATACAGGTGTAATGTACATCTTTTAGTTAAAATCTCATAAAAAACAGAGTGTGATAAACTTTTACTTTTACTAGCACTTCTAAATTTTAGTTACATTTAGCCTTAACAAGAGGTGAAAATTCCTTAAATTAACAAGAAGCAATCATTGCAAACACTTCATAATGCTAAATTTATTTAAATTTACAAGGATATACATCATAGAAACAAATTTTGCTAAAGAGTTTCAATTGTACAATTGTTGGTCTTCTATACTTCTATTGTAATAATACAGTCTAGTTATTTTACTGTTGGTTTAATAAAAATGACATACAATTTATTTCATCTACTAAAACAGCATTATCTGCTTATATTTACATAGTATTTCAGCTCTAAAAGTTAAAGGAGCTTTATGCCTTAGCTCTCCGATCACACCATTATAGACTGAAAGTAGGACATAAAGCAGAAATGTGAAATTTAAATTGTGTATCATTTCTTATACTGCTAAAATCAACACGTAAAGGGATCATTGCTTCAGTTATGGGTACAGTCATGCAACCCTCATCTATGTAAGTAGTTTTTACTCACACTAGTACTCCCACTCCAGCCCATGGAACTGCTGAGTAAGGGTTTGCGAGATGGGGCCCATAAATAGTTTAATGGCAGTACTGCCAGTGCACATGATTTAAACACTTTTGTTTTCATTTGGTGACACCAACATCCTTTGCTGAATCATGATGATTTTCTGCAGTATCTAGAAAGGATTTTTTAAAGCTTTAAATGTCATCAGATAGGCAGCACGTCTCCTAAGGGCTGTCTGTATACCTGACTGTAGTGGCTTGGTGACTGTTACAAGCAGTTATGTCTAAATGATCAACTGTAATCTGGTTTTGTTTTTATTGAAAGTAGACGATCACTTTGCTAGGTGTAGAGTTCATCACTCTGAATTTATAGTTTTACACTGAAACCTACATGATGTGTTCAGGTTTGGTTGAAATGTCCAGATCAGATATTTGCAATAAAAATACAAACTAGAGATCATTGAATTCAGTGCTGCTAGCAATGTGAAAAATATACATCTCACTAACTAATTGTTAAACTATTGGCTGATCCATATTTGGGATTTTTCTTTTTACCAAGCTAATAAAAGCAGTGCAAAAAATTCTAAAAGTCACTTTTGTAGTCTTGGTTATAGTTACATACCATACGATTCAAAGCATTCTCTGACAAACATCTAGAGTACTGTGTTCCGCTAAACACAGCAAATTAGACAACATTACTCCTTAATTCTGCCCTGATAAAAAAAACTTCAAATTATTTTCAAAGGCATCAGAGCTGCTTTGGAGAAGAAATATATAGTCTATCGTTACTACAAAATCCCTTGTGGTTGCTGTTGCTTTTCTTCTAAAAGCTAATCAAATTATTGAAAAATAGTGGCAACAAGAAAAAAAGATAACTAGATCCAAGATTTAAAAATTAATTCTTTTATGTCAAAAAGAGTTGGAAGTATAATCTATTGAAATGCTAATGCATACAGAATTAAAATTGGAAAATTTGACATTACCCAATTAAAAATATTTTCAAAACAAATCCATAAATATTAAAACGGTTAAACCCTTCTTTGATCAACAAAGTTTTCTTTACAATATCATTTATATTCAGCCCTTTAAATGTTAAATAATATCTGGAGCTTTAATAATCTGATAGTACAGTGCATTCATTTTTTGAAGATTTTATACATTCGTTTTTACTACAATATCTCTATCTATATTATACTGATCATAGCAGCTCTGAACCAGTGTGATTTCAGAATAAAAGCAATTGATCACTTAACACTGTAAACAACAGCTCTCATTAGCATCTGATAACAAAAGGAATTGTTATCTGGCTTAACAAGAGTCATGTGTATAACACAGAAATAGACTACATTTTGTAAAGCTGGCCGTGTCTACCACAAGCAAGAAATAGCAGTCTGGTTTTTTTCTTGGATAAATTGAAAGCACAATTCTTGATTTAAAAATAAATTTGTGTAAACAAACCAGAGGAAAATATTCCAAGTCTGACGGTTCAGAGAGGTTCTTACAGACATCACCATGCATATATTGGTGGATTTTTAGCAGTTGGATGTGGCGCTATGTCAATGTAGCATGGTGACCTTGTCAACACAGTCATTTGCTACAGTACTAAAGGAAGCAAATCGTTTCATTTTTTTCTTTCCCCTTACAGCTACCATAATTGCATGTACTGAGCGCTAGGCAAACACGCAAAGACTGGATTTCATACATTCATTCAGTGCATTTCTATTACCAGTGTATCTGCAGCAGTGGAAGCAGCCATCCAAATATAGGATGCACCTATTGATGACAGCTAGGCTTTAAATTGGAAATGTAATCAATTCAGTTGTTTTTAAGTAAGCTATATGTTTAAATTAGATCATGAGTTAAAATAAAGATACACAAGCCATCCTTTTTCATTTAATGTAATGAAACAGGTAGTTTCATTAGAATAATTAGAAACACATCTCCACATTTCATGTTCAATATATCTGATAACCTTTGTTTCTTTTAAAAAAAAAAAATCAGCATGTTAAAGAGCTAATGCACAATGTGTTGAGATATGGTCAGCATTTTGCACTATTTAACATATGTCTGACTTTCCCAAGATATTAATATGCAAAAGAGACAAGGTTATGAGCTGCAGGAGATACTTTCAGTTACTAGTTAAAAAAAAAAATATATATATGGAGGCAAATTTTACTCTGTCAAGTACAGAGGTTCCACAGAAGGCCGTATGCACTGCTTTGGTCATATCTAAGGGTCTGATCTAAAACATTGCTGCAAGGTCCCCTCAAATCCTATTAAAGTCAGTGATTGTGGAGGGCACTCAGCATCTTGCAAGATTGTGTCCATGAGGCTTCATTGGTGCATGGGCCCTCTTCCCTTGAGCAAAATTCACCTATATTGTGTCATTAGGAATAGGCAGGAGATCTTAATAATTTGTAAAGCATTTGATAGGCTGTATCTGGATAATTATTTCCAGTAATTTTTTATTCAATGACATCCTGATAAGACCTCTCCTTTTTGAAAATGAGTCCGTTCATAACCTGAGGACTGTTGCGTTCTGAATCAGTGAACTAAGACTATGAAAACCCACCATGCCTGATAGGAAAATACTGTTACGTTAGTTCATGCTCATTTTGCCTTTTTCCCTCCCTGTTTCTCTTTAGAAGTATTGCTGTTTTTCCTCAAACTTGTGGTGTGTCCTACTGCCCATAAAATTATATGAGACATGGCCAATATTATGGAGTGTGAACACCAGGAAGTAGAGTATGCCTTGAGTACATGCTCGGGGTAACACCAGACCAGTCTAGAGTTGATTGAATTAAAAGTGACATTTCTAGGGAGGAAAGGTAGATATAATCAGTAAGGGAGAAGAATGATGCTTAAAACACTTGCTGAGGAAAGTCAGTCACATGATAGGCCTGTCTCATGCTGCCTGTTGAATTCTTTATTGCTGACATAGCAGAACACTAGAAAGTACGTGGATTGAGCCAGGGATTGTTGTTCTGGGGAATAGCTCCTTTTAAGATAGGTAGCAAAAGCTGGGCAAGTGAAAGGAGCTAATCTAGCATGTATTATTTCTTTATTATAAACTATCCCAGCCAAACAGTTCCACTTTATTTGGCTGTTCATAAAATGCAACTATTTTGCTTTACTACATTGGTGGATCTAACACATTGAATAATACACTTTTACTTACAAGAGCCCTGATTTAAAAACTGAAGCAGTATCTCCTGTGATGTGCCCCAGATTCCAATGGCTTTATGTATACCCTCCACTTTGCATCACGAGCCCAAATAGAAATGTGTTTGCTTCCAATGAAATTGGCAGGAAAATTAATCCAAAGATTTCTCATCTTCAAATGTGTGCTCTGTCTTACCAGCTCAGTTCCTTCTGTGACATTTCACTTTATGGCCAT
Source organism: Chelonoidis abingdonii (assembly GCF_003597395.2). Classification (NCBI taxonomy): domain Eukaryota; kingdom Metazoa; phylum Chordata; order Testudines; family Testudinidae; genus Chelonoidis; species Chelonoidis abingdonii. The sequence continues at coordinate 52,326,558 of NC_133783.1, forward strand.
TTCAGGCTCTCTTGAGTTCAGAAGGTCATTCTGCCCTCTTCCCCCATTACATTTTTCCTCTAAAGATTTGCCTCAGCATTTTCTTTGAGTATATCCTTTACTTTGTGAAATGTAAACTTGGTCAGGAGCAAGATGTTCCATGTCTCTGTTGAACCTCTTCATGCAAGAACATTCAACTTTTTCTCCCTAGTTTCCTGGAAGACAGTCACCTCTACCAGAAGAGTCAGTGGTTTGTCTAATCCTCTTGGCACTGTTTGTTTTGAGTGAAACATCTTAAAATCAAAAGTGGAATTTCTGTCATGCAGGAAATTTTGAGATTTTAAAATTTGGATTCATCCTGAATTAGGAAAAGAGTCAAAATTTTGGAATTTTTTTAGGAAGTGAAATAGTTCGTTTTAACCTCATAGAAATATTTCATTTCAATAAAGTTGCTCTTATCCACCATTTTTATAAAGTCAAAATGTTTCATTTTTGTCTTTATCATTTTGACTTTAATATTGTCATCAAAGCATTTTGACTATTATAATTTAAGTATAAATGTCCAAAACAACAGTTATAATGAAATGTTTTGACCTTATCAAAATGAAACATTATGATGATTTCCAATAGAAAATTTCAACAAAATCAGTACATTCCCATGAAATGTTTCAATTTTGTAAAATCAGCCTTTTTTGATGACAAAAGTTGCATCATCGCTCTAGTTTTGAGGATAAGGGTTGGGTTTTTTTTAACTACATTCTTCAGCTTAGTATAGTATCTGTCCATCACACAACTTAATTCTCTGTCTTTACTTGGCTATATTTTGTCTTTAGGGAAAGTTTATTCTTCATAGATTATGTATTAAAAGTGGTGACCTTGGTAACCATCAGGCCAAATCCTGAAATCCTTATGCAGTGCTTTTTAATAGCTTGCCCAGGTAAAATGTCATTGATGAAAACCTTAGAAATAACTTCCACGGTCTGGCCAAGAGAGAGTTTGTAACTTAAAGGGAAAAGAGCAGGGGTCAACCAATTTCTCAATGGCATTTATCAACAGAGATTGTGGTGTCTAGCATAATGTGATACCATTCTGCCAATGTCTTAGCTCCTAATGGTATGTCTGTTACTTCATTAAAGACCTGTAACCTGGCCACAGCTGGTCCATGTCAGCTGACTCAGGGTCCTGGGGCTCAGGCTATGTGGCTAAAAATTGCAGTGTAGACATTTGGGCTCAGGCTGGACCTTGGCTCTGAAACCCTATGACAGGGTTTCAGCTCTAGCCTGAGCCCAGACTTCTACACTGTTCCTTTTAGGCCCGCAACCCTCACTAGCCCAAGTCAATTCCATTGTGCTCAGTGCCACAGGTTTTTTTGTTATTAATATTGCAGTGTAGGTCTCTGTGCCCATTTGACCAGAGCAGCTGCAACTTCTGCTGTTTTCCAGGTTTCAGTAACTGAATTTTGTCATTGTGTCATTTGGTGTTAATTACTGACTAGATAAGCAGCCAAACTGGATACCCGCTTGAGCACAGGTTTTGTCCAGTTTTTCCTTTTCTTAATAACTCCAAAATACCTGAATTTTTCTACACTGCCTTCTAATCTCTTAGAATGGAATTTGTAGAACTAGGAAGAAACTATCATGTATTTAACTGTAACTGGATTTCTTCAAGTCACTCCCACCAAGGTGTCTCACTAATCCACCCTTCTCCCTATAGCCCTGCATCCTGTGAAGCTCTGAGCATCTCCTGCAACCTGCTGAGCTCCTTCAATTCCTACACAAGTGAGTGGGAGTTGAGGGGACTGAGCACTTGACAGAATCAGGCCATGTTTATCTTCAGGCCCTTTCCAAGCTGTTGGATTTAGGAGTTGATATGGTAGATTAATGTAGGTAATTAGAGATGGTATCTTGGCATTACACTACCGTCCATGTTTGCTGGCTAGTGTTCAGTGGTTTTGAATGTGAGCACTAATGATACACAGGTCTGTATGGCTCTGTGATCATACATGCTCGGCAGCTGGAGAAATCATTCAAAGATCTGCAGTTATAATTACAATAAATAGCCAATTTTATTCTTGTAGTTTATCTCCTATTGTGTACATTAGTTTTGGTTGAATCCTTTGTTTACTCTTAATTTTCTCCTCTTTTTAGTGGGTGATGCCTGAGATTTTTTGGCTAATCTGTTGGAGGGTAAAGAAGGGCTTAATAATGGGATACAGAGCTGTTCACCTCTGCTGCTGGTTTCAATCAGTTCAGTTCCTAGTGGACATCTGGCCATGTTACACAAACAGGCAGTTGTCAGAGGTCTCACTTCAGAAGTTATAACCTGAATGGGCCACAGAGCCTGAATTAACATGTCACCCTTAGATGCAGTAGTAGTAGGGTAACAGGCTAAGGGTGGGATAACTAGCATTGGCACTACCTGTTCTGTTCCTTTACAAAAGACTTTAACCTCCAGGGCTGCCAAGCCAGCCCTAAATTAACTTACAAACATGTTCGCATACTGTTTTCCAAAAATTCAAACTGACAAATAAGCCCATCCAAGCTTGTAGGCTCATTGGCACTCACCCAGTATGCTCATGATACAGAGCAAGCTTATTAACCTGATGTTTAGTTTGCCCATCACGCTTGCCCTTCATTGTGAACCTTAAAAAATAAATTTACTGAGCCACAGGGAAATGTAGACTTCTTCAAGCACCGGAGCCGGCAAGCCTGCTGAAACAGTAAAGCAATTTTCGGAACAAAATCGAAGAGTTGGGCTTTTATCCTGGGTGTCTGAGTGAGCTAGAAGGAGTGAGGAGTCTCAGAGCCTTGATGCAAGATCTCAGAAAGACACACAAGTGATGGCTGATGACCACAATGTTTCATTTACCTGCAAACTGTAAGGGACCAAGTATAAGATGTTAATATCCTGAAGCCTTAGACTGGTAGAAAAAGAGACCCAAACTCTGCTTGTTTGACTCTTGTCTACAGCCCCAGTGAGACAAATGACCCCTTGAGACCAGTTTGGGAATTACTCCCATGAGTATGGCAAGCAGGAGTTAGTTGGTTAGGGAGCCAACAGTTTCCAACGCCATGAAAAGAGGGGAAAGGGATTATTTTTTCACATCTGATTGCTAGGGTGTTATATTCTCTCTACACAATATCAAGTTATACACCTTATCCCTAACTAAGCTAATCTGAGAAGACCCCTCCTCACCCCCATATGCTAGAGATGGAATTCCATCATGCAACATGCAGTTGAATATGAGTGCATCTTTCAGGGGTCTAGAATCTTTTTTTATCTGATCTATAATCTGTTTATCACCATCTTCCCGCCCTGCAAAAAAAGCTTCATGGGTAACAAAGTAATGAAAACTATAGTCCTAAACAGCACATTGCCATTTCTTGTTAGGCTGACAGTTCTCTGTAGTAATCAGGCATATATACAACATGTCTTAGCTTTCCCATGGACACTGCATTGTTTCTGACTAAGAAGGAAGCAGATTGAAGCCAAACAGTGGAAGAAATGGCTTCAGAGCACTATGACATGGAAGACAACATTTGCCAATTTGCCTTTGTTTTCCCCCCTAACGGTTATCGCCACTGAGTTTGCTTAATGGCGTTTATACAATGTTATGTGTATCATCAACTTGGTATTGACATAATTAGCTGTGATTAATCCTCCTCATGCTGGGAAGCTGAGTGAGTGTTTCTTGTAGCTGAGGGTATGTCTAAGTTTGTGTTATTTTTGTATAATACAAGTTGACAAGAACTACAGCAGAGGGGAAATAGAATGAAGTTTGGATTTAAAGTATTTTTATTATGTGAGGCTGATAGAGGGATTGAGTGGAGATGGGAGGAGGGATGCAAGCTGAGGTAACTGGCAGCATTTGGAGCTGGAAAAATTGATTTTCACTGTGAATATAGTCTATAAATTGAGACCAGTCCAGGTTATTTTTTTCATTCTCTTCTCTCCCCCCCCCCCCCACAAAACCCATCCATTTATCCCTACTTCCCTTTTTGGAGGAGATTCTTATACAAATATTTACCTTGTTATCTTGTATAAATTCTCTATATGTTGTCTTATGGATTTCTGTAAGTCCCACTGTAGGTTATTATGTGTCAGGTCCTCTCACAGTCATTCTGCCAGGTACTTTGTTGTGTAAAAAACAAAAACCCAAAATCAACCCCACTGTTCCTGTTGACTTGAGCTAAGGACATTGCTGTCTGGAATTTGAAAGTAACTTCGTGATGTTTGGATTTTTCTGTTGGCATAATGCTCACGCATGACTATTATACATAGACGAAAGAAAATCCCACCCAATAAACTTTGGTCTCTCTTTTTATTAAAAAAAAAAGCCTGTTTTTGTGGTTTTGTATGGGTCATTTGTTTTGGCATGGCTGACTCCATGTTTTGACTCTCTAAAAGAAAAGCATGGGTTTTTTTTATTCCTCTTATTCTACATTTGACTATGGTCTAGAAGACAATGTAATAAAAGATTTGCCCTTTAAAAGTCAGTGCATTTCCTGGCTCAGAATTCATCTGTGATATTGATATATGGTGTCCCACCAAAATGCAATGAGCAGGGAACATCAAATGCAAATGGTTGAGAGATAGGAGCAACAGAGGTCCTCTCTCCATGAGGTGTCTCTTTCACAAACACACAGACAGGATTGGGCCAGAAAAAAGGATATTTGATGTTTTGACACAAGACGAGTAGAAGTCCAGAGACACAGGACTCTGAAAAGGAATCAGAATAACATAGATGTCATTCCAAACAATGGAAAAACAAAATATTTCCAAAATGAGGAGTGTCCTGAATGGCTAGAAGGAAGAAGGAAAACAAGTTGTAGGACACCACATTGGATATGTTCCAGGTACAGTCAGTGACCCAATTAGAAAACGGCAACATTATTGCCACAATCATCCCTTTTCAAACCATGCTTTAACATACCAAGTTAAAAACATACTGCAGGCCTTGCTATATTGCATCTGTACATGCCGGTGTCCAAGTTAAAACAAAAAGGTCACTTCAGAATGTCAGAGTTTAAGGCCAGAAGGGACCATTAGATCATTGAGGGAAACCTTCTGTATCTCACAGGCCTTTGAATCTTACCTGGTCATTCTTGTATTGAGTCCAATTACTTGTGTTTGACTAAATCCTATTTTCCAGAAAGGCATCCTGACTTGATATGAAGACCTCAAGAGATGGAGAATCCACCACTTCTCTTGGTAGTTTGTTCAATGGTTAAACACCCTCACTGTTTACAAATTGTGCCTAATTTCCAGCTTCCAGTTATTGGTTCTTGTTCTGCCTTTTTCCACTAGATTAAAGAGCCCTTCAGAATCTGGTGTTTTTTCCCCCATAAAAATACTTATACACTGTAATCAAATTCCCTCTTAGTCTTCTTTTTCATAAAGTGCTCAATCTGTTTAGCTTAAGTCTCTCACTATAAGACATTTTCTCTATGCCTTGAATAATTTTTGTGGCTCTTTTCCTCATCTCTCCAGTTTTTGACATCCTTTACAGAATGTTGACACCAGAACTGTATGAAATTTCCTACTATTGGTTTCACCACTTGAATATACAGAGGTAAAATCACCTTCCTACATCTGCTCACTTCTCCCTTGTTCATTCATCAAAAGATTGCAGTAGCCATTTTTTGCTACAGCATCACACTGGAAGAGCTGGAACTTTCCTATCAGTTATGGGAATGCTCAACTGACGCTCAACTCTGCCGTCAAGCATATAATGCTTAGATACTTCACCAAAAAGAGGACAAGGTCTCTATCTCAAAGAGTTTTTAAAATCTAAATTAATATAATTTGTGGATGCAGAAGCTGGGGAATGGGATGCAACAAAAAATATGTAAACAGCAATGGTTATCACCTGTCCTATTAATGCCTTTGTTTTGATTTTCCCCTATTATCCCCAACAACCACCTCTGTTTTGTGTCAGTCCTTGAAAAGTAGAGGCTAGAGATCACTTGGAAGATGGGTGTTTTAAAGAAGAGGGAATGGGAATATTTCAGTTGGGGTTAGAGACGGGCTTCTGCATAAAAAGATGCAGAGACAATGGCGGGGAAGAGGACACAGAGGATTTAACAAGAATGAAGGGTGAAGAGTGGCTCATCTCAGTGCCTTGCATGCTGAGCAACATCCTCTCCAGAGGTATGTGAAAACAAACTTATTTTAGATCACTGAACAGCTGGATCAGATTAAAAACCACTTATAGCCTCCCTCTCAAATCTTCTCTCTGGTTTTATTGACCCTGATGGAGGGGGTTAAGCACCAGTCGATGAATTATCATGTCAACATCTTAAAATAAAATGAAATAAAAAATTTGCAGCTGAGGTTAAAAAAAATCATTGAATCATAGGACCAGATGCAACACTTAGTAGAATCGTACCCAATTATGACAGGCTGAACTGGTTAAAAAATCCAAAAATACCTCTCTCTATTGGCAGTATTTTAGACTTCAAAAGAGAGTTGTCTCTTGGTCCCTACATTCATAAACAAGAAGGGATTTAAATGAAAGTTCTAAATGGCAAGGGAGGAGTTTGCAATCTGTTAATGAGGGTGTTTTTTGGAAGGCATCTAGATAGTCTAGTCCTTTCTGGGCAAAGACAGAAGCCTGGATACTGCCAGCTAAGGATAAGGATATGAGAATGGAGAGGGAAATAGTGGAAGGATGCTCTAACTTGGATGTAGGGAGTTCTTCTGTTTCTTGAAGACTTGGTCTTCAATGTCCTACAAACCAGTAGGGGATTCTTAGAGGCCTGTGACTTGGATGTATAAGTGTCCCTCCTCGCCCTCCACACACACACACAATGCCTAATCCAAGCTATCTAGCCGTCCTGACTCTTGCATTTGGCAAGGAAAGTCTTTCCGCATTACAGGCAGCTTCATATTTGGTTCAGTTTCATGCTTAGAGAGAAGAGTGCTATTTCCTAAACCAATTTTTGGTAAAAAATAAACCCAAGTTTTTTGGCAATATGCATGTGTAATTGGACCTAAAAATTAAGTACAACACCATCCAGCATGGCCATAATTTTTTAACGATATTAATTACAGAAAATTACACAGCCTCAATCAGGAATGAACTAAAATAGGGCAGGAGTGGGGGAGGAATCCAATGTTATTGAAGGAAGCTTCTTTTTTGTTAGCATGCTACAGGTTCTGTTTGACGTGGAAGTATAATTCACAGAACCTTTCATAAAAACACATTTATGGTTCGTACCATTATGAAATAAAGGCCGGTAGCCAATTGCCTTTGAAGCAACTGGGATACAATCTTCTGAACAGCTATTATAAATAAAACCACCATAAGCAGGGTTGGCTAAACAGGAGATATTTATTCCCAGGTTTGCAAGTGCAGCACTTTACTCTTGCTTTCAGAAGGGAAAAAAAGTGAGAGAAAAGTATGCCACAGGGTGAGAAAAAGGAAACTACAGTCTCCAAGCTAATGCAAGCTTTTCGTAGTGTCATTGGTTGTAACTATATTACCAGCCTAATTGATTTATGCTAATTACCCCTTTGCTGAATGCTGAAATCGGGTAACAACTACTAAGACTTAATTTACATCTGAGTCCGAAATTATTTGTGTACATACAAGCTCTCTGATTTTTGGATGTTTTAGCTGTTGAAAAATGCACAGTGCCTTAGGCTTTTAGTATTAATAAAAATTTAGATGAGTTAAGAATTTAGAGTAGGTTATTAGGAATTGATTTTGCCTTAACCCTTTATCGCGAAGATAATGAATACTGATTGATTTCTAAAGAAGGCAGGTGTCTCCTCTCAGATCCTCACTGTTACTTCAGTATTGTCATCTCCCCACCTATATGAAGGCCCCAGTGAGAGCTCTATGGGTGTGAGGAGAACAGAATGTGGGTACTGATGCCTATTGGCCCTCAAAGCACATGATTTGAAAAGAAAGTTGTCTTCTTAAAGCCACAGGGTCATGTTTGCTCACGTTTTCATCGTCAGTGGGCCTGCATGGGTGTAAGTTATGGAAGAATTTGTCCCTCACCCTTTTACAACCTTAGAATTAGCAGATGGGGCTATAGAATCCTATCACAGAGACATCAGTTTTAGAATTAATTTGTCTCTTCAATCATGTAAAAAAATAAGTGCTTCAGTGAACAGGAAGACTTTTTTCCTCACACACCTAATGTGTTGTTTTATAATTCTTTGATTTCATGAAACAACATTTTAACATTACCACATATACTGCCCTATTTTTTAGATCTCAAATTATACAATCAGAAGACCTGCTCAGTGCATTCTTCCTCCTCATTGTCTTGAAATGCCACCAGTTGGTACAACCCCAGTGGGCACTGGAGGCATCCAGATGCTAATCTAGGGAAGATGCTCTTCCAGGTATACATCTGGCACCAGGAACAGTTGTCCTGTCACTTTTAGAGCTGCTTATGTATCTGACATGTGATTAGGCTACAGATAGACTCTCTGTGCTGTATTATTCTCTTGGATGATCTTTTACCTTGACATCAAGATATTCATCGCTACTAAAAAGAAGAGAAAGAGAGAGGAGGAAAAAAAGAAACATATACTATAGTCCTTAAAATGCATCTGTTTTCTGGCACATCAAGTATTGTTTTGAGATTAGTTCCCAAAGGGAGATTATAATTACATTTTTTCCAATAGTGACTATCAATGAGACATGCATGTACTCATTTGCAACACATCAGAGAGTTCATTAAACATAGTGCAAACAAGCATAGAAGAGTAGAACTGAAACAATATTTTTCCACTGTTGAACTCAAAATTGTATTCTTGGATTTTTTTGTGATTATAGAGACCACCTACACTTGAAAATAATCTCACATTCAACACCCAATGATATTAATTTCACTTCAGTTCATGGCTTAAGGTCAAAAACGTTAATCAGAGCTGCTATCATTAGCTCAGTTTCTTTTTCTATTAAGCGATTATGATCACTTATTAATGAGTCATGAAGTTTTAATAATTTTTCACTAGTATGAAATTGCTAAACATTGGTTGTGATGCACAGTGTATGGATGGTTTGTTTCACAATGTAAATTTTGCCTGATGTTGCTTTAAAAAAATCCCCAGAAAATAATTAGTTACAAATGAGCATTTTAAATGACCTTTTTCATCGTATTTATAAACAATACAAAGACACAGCAGGTCATTTTGTCTCATTCCTAGATTTGTTGCATCTCTGGATCTTATGACTTCTGCAGTCCTTTATCTAAAAAGGTACCCATCAAGACTACTTACTAAACAGGAGACAGAAGAAAACATCACAGATTTTGTTTTTCCTTATTTTGATTGTTACAGCATTGAACCAACAAGGTTAAAAAGCATGAGCCAGGCTCTTTTAGCTAATGTAGAAGAGAAGCCGCACAGCAATCCACATTGCCAAGAAGTAATGTCTGAATTCTGGGTTGGATTTTCCTTAGCTTGCTATTATTCATGGACACAACTAAACCATTGCCAGACACTCAGCTCAGATTTGGCTAAGGCTTTTATTGGTTAACTGACTTTTTACATGCAACAACCAGACCTCCTTAAGAAGAGGACCAGAATATAAGAAGAATTTACAGGAGCATAATAATAGGTAGGTAAATCAGGACATCAGAAATATCAGGAAGGTATGTTAAAGAAAGCTAAGTTAGCCCTGCAGTAATAACAGCTTCTTGGTATACTGCTCCCCTTACACCCACACTGGCTTACTCACATAAGTGATACGTTTGATGAAGAGACCACATCTGATTAGACCCATTACAGAATTAAGTATTCCATGCTGCACAGAAGCCAAATGGTCTTGAGTACTCAACTGAAGGAAGAGAATACACTGAGTCCAGATGGAGTCACTGTTAACTTGTATGGTACCCACCTACTGCACAGCTTGCAGGTCTTAAAACAAATGGTAAATCTTTTTAGATACCTTTCTGCATTGATAACAAAGAGACAACATGGAATGGAGGCTCTTTATGTTGCTTGTTTTCAAAGACCTGGCCGAGGAGCTCTCTGGCCCATTAACACTGATTTTCCAATATATCTCAGGCCACTGGGGAAGTTTCAGAGGACTGGAAGAAAGCAAATATTGTGCCAATGGCTTTAACAGGGTAAATGAGTTGACCTGGGTAATTATAGGCCTATCAACCAGATGCTGATCCTGGGCAAAATAATGGAACGGCTGACACAGAACTGGATTAATAACAAATTAAAGACTGGCGAGTAATTAATGCCAGTCAACACAAGTTTATGGAAAATAGATCTTGCCAAACTACCAATATCTTTATGCATGAAATTACAGATTTGAATAATAAAGGTAATAGGGCAAATCAAATATATTTAGACTATTTTTTTGAGTGCTTCCTCATGTCAATTCCATTCTAGGTGTGTGCACGTCTACGTTTATAGTTGTCAGAGACTTTTGCCTTAACCGTATCCATAGGGTTGACTGTGGCGCCCTCTGGAGTGCCGCGCTCATGTGATGGTATATCAGGTGCTGCTGGCCTTGTGCCCGCTCAGTTCCTTCTTACCACCTATGGTGGTTGGTTGGAGCGCCTGTCTCTCTTGCCTTGCAAGTGGTCGGCGGTTTCTCTCCCTTTCGACTTTGTGTTCCAGATGTAAATTGTTTTGTTTATTGTAGATTAGTTAGTAAGTAGCTGTTGAGTACTGTAGTTAGTCAGTTAGGGTCCCGGCGGGGACTTTGCCCAAGGCAGGTCATGCTCTGGTCTCCGTGTTTTAAGCCCTGCTCGGACTGCAACAGGTATATACCTATTAGTGACCCACATGATAGCTGTCTCAAGTGCCTGGGGGAATCCCACATTAAAGAGAAGTATTGCATCTGTAAACATATTGCCCCAGCAGAGCCTTCTTGTCTCACCACGAATGGTCAGTCCATCCTGAGATGGTCAGCAGAGTCTTCCAAAAGTGAGGATCTCCCCAGGTGGACTTGTTCACAACTCATCAGAACAGGAAATCTCACCTGTTCTGCTCATTTCAAGGGACTGACAGAGGCTTCTTGCCGGATGCCTTCCTACTCCTGTGGCCAGGGGCTCTGATATATACTTTCTCACTGGTGCTGTTGTTTCACAGAGTCCTCATGAAGATCGAGCAGGACAAGGACAATGTTATCCTGAGAGCCCAGCTTGGCCTCACCAACACTGGTTTGGCATGCTGACGGATCTGTTGGTGATGACCCCAATGCAGCTTCCCTTCTGGCCTGAACTCCTGTCCCAGAATCACAGAGGGCTCCTGCCCTAAATCTAGCAGTGCTGCTCCTAACAATTTGGTTGCTGCATGGTTAACTGTTAAAGAGCAGGAGTGCTTGGCCCACATCCAGCAGGTCCTACTGGGTAGCAGAAAGCCGGTCACTATAGCAACCTACCTGTCCAGATGGAAATGATTCATGTTCTGGGCCTCGGCCCAAGGGGTTAGACCTGACCAGGCCTTGCTGCAGTCGATCATGGACTACCTTATGCATCTCAAGCACCAGGACTTGTCCCTTTCATCAATCACAGTCCACTTGGCTGCCATATCAACCTTTCACCCTCCGCTCCAGGACAGGTCGGTCTTTGTTCATAATATGATGGTCCAGTTCTTGAAAGATCTGGAGTGACTCTACCCCCAGGTTCAGAACCCCTCTGTGGGACCTGAATTTGGTGCTCACATGGCTCATGAAAGCCCCATTCAAGCCTTTGCCATCTTGTTCTCTCTTTTTGTGTTCCTGGAAGGTGTCATTCCTGGTGGTGATAACTTCTGCCCGAAGGGTCTCCAAGATTAGGGCACTTACCTCGAAACCACTCTATGTTGTGTTCTTCAAGGACTAGGTCCAGCTGTGTCCCCATCCGGCTTTCCTACTCAAGGTGTTTTCGCAATTTCACATGAGTCAGGACATATTTTTGCCAGTTGCTCTTCCCAAAGCCTGATAAGTCTGAGGAGGAACACAGATTGCACTCCCTGCATGACAGGAGAGCCCTAGCTTTCTACGTCAAGAGGACCAAGCCATTTTGCAAGTCAACACAGTTGTTTGGCAGATAGGATGAAAGGTTGTCTAGTGTTCACCCAGAGAACCCTATCTTGGGTCACCGCCTGCATCCAATTTTGCTATGATCAAGTGAAGGTGCCTCCACTGGTGATTATAACCGTCCACTCAACTAGAGTGCAAGCCTCATCAGAAGCCTTCCTGGCCCATGTGCCAATTCCAGATATCTGCAGGGCTGCGACCTAGTTTTTCATTCACACATTCACATCTCACTATGTGCTTACCCAGCAAGCCCAAGATGATGCCGGCTTCAGTAGAGCAGTATTACAAGTCGCACATCTGTGAACTCTGAGCCCACCTCCAGAGATACTGCTTGTGAGTCACCTAGAATGGAATCGACATGAGCAAGCACTTGAAGAAGAAAAAATGGTTACCTACTTTTCATAACTGTTGTTCTTCGAGATGTGTTGGTCATATCCATTCCATTACCTGTCCCCCTGTCAGAGTTGCTGGCAAGAAGGAACTGAGAGGGTGTAGGGCTGGCAGTGCCTGATATAGCAAGACATGAGCGCAGCACTCCAGAGGGTGCCACAACCGATCCTACAGATACTTCTAAGGCAAAAATCTCTGACAACTGTACACTTGGGTATTCATGCACCTAGAATGGAATGGACATGAGCGACACATCTCAAAGAACAAGAGTTACAAAAGGTAGGTAACCATTTTTTCTATAAAGCATTTGATTTCGTACAGCTTGTCATTTTGATTAAGAAACTAGAATGATACAAAATCAATGTGGCACAAATTAAATGGATTGAAACTAGCTAAAAAATGTAATTGTAAATGGGGAATCATTTTTGAACAGGTGTATTTCTAGTGGGATCCTGCAAAGATGGGTTCTTAGCTGTACATCAGGGGTAGTCAATGGGCAAAACATGGGGCAAATCCTGACTGCCAGACTCTTTTGAACAGACCCCAAAATCTTTTTATTTACTTATCATCATTATTGATTTTTTTATTATTATTTTCTCTGACGGCTGGACTTTGACCAAGAAATTTGGACCCTGACAAAAAACAATTGACTACCCCTGCTCTATACTATTTAATATTTTTATCAATGATCTGGAAGAAAACATAAATTCATTACTGATAATGTTTGCAGATGTCACAAAGACTGAGGGAATGGTAAATAATGAAGAGGACACGTTACTCTCATAGAGCAATCTGGATCATTTAGTAACTTGGATGCACACATACAATATGTGTTTCAATACAACCAAGTATAAAGTCATACATCCGAGAACAAAGAAGGAAAGCCATACTTTCAGGATGGAGGAATCTATCCTGGGAAGCAGTGACCTTGAAAAAGATTTGGGAATTATGGTGGATAATCAGCTGAACATGAGCTCCTAGTGCAACACTGTAGCCAAAAAGACTATTATAATGCTTGGATGAACAAATAGGAACATAAGAACATAAGACTGGCCCTACTGGGTCAGACCAAAGGTCCATCTAGCCCAGTATCCTGTCTTCCGACAGTGGCCAGTGCCAAGTGCCCCAGAGGGAATGAACAGAACAAGTAATCATCAAGTAATCCATATAAAAACAGATTGAATAGATTTCCTCCCCAATGAAATATTTATTTTAAAACAGATGAATGTCTGGCCGTGGATCATTATGACTAATAGTACATTGTATTCATTGTCATCCATCCTTTGCTTCGTTATTATACTTATTTCAGCAAAATATTTTTTTAAACTTCATAGAAATTGTTTAGAAGGTCCTGACCCAGAAAGTCAGATCTATAGCTTACATTTCTTAAAGTTTGGGAGACTTCCAGTAGCAGGTTCTAGTTTAGTTCTCTCTTTTTAAAAATAATTAAATAAAACTAAATTAAAAACCTTATAGTTTTAAGCCATGCACTTATCCTGGAAAGTAGCATTACTCAGCTGGTCAAAGGTACTTTGAAAAATGCGTCTAAAATTTGCAAGCATCCAATATCCCACCCAAAAAGCTTTGTTAAAAGGAGGTTACATTTGCAACAAGTGTAGCTTTTGATATGAAAGAGAGCTTCAAAGCAAATAGCTCTCTGGGCAGCCAGGCAGCACCATCTGCTACCAGAGCAATAGAATGCTCTCATAGCAGTAGGAGCAGCATGCCTTTAATGGCCAGCAGCTGGTCACAAGCCCCACATGGAGGACACACGGGAGCAACTGACGAGATGAGGAAGGCAGAGGGGGCAGAGCTCTCCCCTTTCTGCACACAGGAGAAAGTCATGTATGAGTAGCGAGGTTACATTACCTCTGCATTTGGCATAGTTACAACCACTGCAGGAATACCATATCCAGTTCTGGTGTCCACAGTTCATGAAGGCTGTTGGTCGATTGCAGAGGGATCAGAAAAGAACCATGAGAATGACTAAAGGGTTGAAAAAATCTTACAGTGAGAAACACAAGGAGCTCAATCTCTTTAGTTTATCAGAGAGATGGTAAAGTGATGACTTGATCACAGTCTATAAAGCCAGGATCCATGAAGGGCCTTAGACATTACAATGCTGAGTGTCCCAGCACCTAATTTTTAGGCACCTAGAAAATCAGAGGAATTTTTGCTGAGTTAGGCACTTAGGCTCCTTATACAGTGAATGAGGAGACAGACACACCTAGGAATGTAAGCCGCAAAAGGAAGCATGCTAGGTGGCAAGCCACTTAAGCTAGCCATTGGGAGATGCTAACCAGAGTGGTGTGCGCCCAGCCCCACACCTCTCTCAGAGATAGGTGCCTATTTCTGCTTAGCAAGCCATGAATGGGAACCTACCGCCAGGTGTGTAAGCAGCTTTTTGAAGGAATGAGTTAGGCACTCGCCTCACTTCATGTATAAACTGTCAGCAGTGGAGGAACCCCCTTATAACTTATAGCCTAGTGGTTAGACCTCTCACCTGAGTCTCCCACCTCCCAGGCAGCTGCCCTAAACACATTCCCAGTCACCCTCTCCCTGGCCCAATGGCTGTTTCACAGTGGATAAAGACTTAAACAGTCATTGGGCCAGAGAATGAGCAAGAGCAAACCTGAATGAGTCTGTAGCCCGGTGGTTAAGGCATGGGGTTGGGAGATCCTGGGTCCTGTCCCCCGCTCCAATCACTCTCATTATTTATCCAGTTTCAGCAGGCAACTCTCAGGGAACCCTCACATGAGCCCTGACCATAGCTCATTGGTTAGCACATGCTACTCAGCGATGGGCTGTCTCTTCAAATACTTTTTCCTCTTCTGGTAGAGAGGGGGGAATTGAACCTAAGCCTCCAACAGCCCAGGCTAGTGTTCTAACCACTAGCTGAAAGTTCTCAGGGGATCCCCACCACTACCTCCTCGCCTTCTTGGGATTGGTGCTTGCCTATGACTTAGGCAGCCAACTGCCTGTCTCTTCCTTGTTCATGAATCAGTCTGGGACTTAGGCATGAGATAAGTGCCTTGACACCTAGAGGGAGGCAGCAGCGCAAGTACCCAGAGGCAGAAGTTTAGGTAACTTGAGAACCATTATCCTGAAAAATGTAGGTGCCAAGCAAGTTTAGATGCCTGTGAGGTTGTGTGTCTCACAGTGTAGCCAATATTGACATGTAGGCACCTAAGTGTGGGGTTTAGATGCTTAAGAACTTTCACGGATCCCACCTTCATTACTTACATAGGAATCTGATAAACGAAAGTTCTTCAATCTAGCAGACAAAGGTATAACAAGATTCAGAGGTTGGAAGTTGACGGTAGACAATTTTAGACTAGCACATATTTTTTGCAGTCAGGTAATCAACCAATGGAATAACTTATCAAGGTTTGTGGTGGATTGTCTATCACTGTCAATTTTTAAATCAAGAGTGGATGTTTTTCTAAAATAACTGAACTGGAATTAATTCAGGGAATTCCTATGACCTCTGTTATGCAGGAGCTGGAACTAGATGGCCACAGGGGTCCCTTTTGGCTTTATAATCTAATTTTGCATTTTTTTTAAATGCCCAATATTGCAATTTTGTGGCTTCTGCTTCAAGTCTAAGCACTGCACTTGGGTGAGTTTTCCTGGATGTTGAAAACAAGGACCAAATACCACTCTTCAGACATGTAGCCGTTATAGGAACTCTTGGAAGAATAGGGAAAATCTATGATGTTTACTGCAGTTCTGCAGAATGCCTCTTGCTGGCTGGGTTCAGTACAAAATAATGTTAACACTACAATGCATCAGTCCACCCACCATCAAGAGACAAGAGGGCTGATTCAAAGCTGGGTTATTCCAGTCCTAAGTCGGTAGCACGTCACTGAAAATTGCAATAATTCTTCAGTGCTCACTTTCCATTTGAAAAAGCAAATGCCCGGCATGAAGGAATGCCTTGCAAGCCAAAAAGAAGAAAAAGAAAACAGGAAAGAAAAGAAAAAGAAAGAAATTATTAACTTCCAAATCCTTCAGTAATAGTTGCAGTACAATAACATGAAGTTCCAATCCAAAGTACACACTCCCATTGTAACACTGTAAAGCTGTGATCAGATTGTTGGAAGATGAGTGACCATCTGTCCCTTGCTGTATGCAGCGTTGTTGTAATTGTGTTGGTCCTAGGTTATTAGGTGGGCACAGTAATATCTTTTGCTAGTGCAGCATCTGTTGGTGCAAGAGAGACAAGCTTTAGAGCTTACACAGAAAAAGATATTACCATACCCTCCTTGTCTCTTAGCTGTCCCTTGGTGGGCATTAAGGAGTCACATCCTTTGTCAGTTTTCTATTAAAAAAGTATCGTTATCATTCCATAGTGGAGAAGTTGCAGTCCTCACCAGCAGTTACTGGGAGCCTGGCCTGCAGTGATTTACACTAATCTAAGCAAGATTATTAAAACATAAATTCATATCGCTTGTCTTCATCTCGCTGGGCTTGACTCTCACTATGTTCATTACATGGTAATGTGAGGTTATATAATCTAAGTTTTATAACTCTCTGAGGACACTTTGGGTCAAAAATGAGCCTGAGATTCCAAGGCACATGAGAAATACCATTTTTATTTGAAGAAACAACAAAGTGCAGTGAGAGTTATGGCCAGGACAAGTCATAATAACCAAGCCTCTACCAAAGGTAATTTTACTTTAATTGCATCTGAAATTGATGACTAATTAAGCAGAAGAAAGGCCAGTCATTATTTCATGTGGAGTGGCAAGGGCCATCTGAATAACATCTTGGGCATATGCACTATATAACATTGCTGTGCAAGTTGTCTTGTATTAAAGAATGCCAGTTAATTTATAATACACAGTAATGCCCATAATCAAAAGCACTGCATGAAGATTACACAGTGTGAAGAACAAGTTGGTGATCTGAGCATTAAGGCTCACCTCTTTCCTGGTTCACCAGGAATGTTTAGTTAGTGTGACTGGTGTTTTGCATATATTACAACAAAATTTCCTCACTGCAGGAGCGAAGTGCATGAAAATGATCAGCGCAGAGAGAACTAAAGTGCATGACATGTCTGTGGTGGGACAAACAGCTAGAATATTTCCCTGTGTACCTAAGCAACTCAGAAAGATCTGGGCACTAACACATGTGGGCCAAATGCTGTTCCCAGCACACAGAATGTGACTTACTACCCTTGCAGAGGACCATGAGCACAAAGCCCATGCCCAGTTAACTCTCACTTAAGCTCTCAGGCCTTCACTGGCCACGTGCACAAGGTTGGATTTCACCAGTCTGAGTAGCTAGGCTATAAACTGGGGCAATCTGTTGGGGCTCAGAGGAGCTGGTTCCTTCATGGACAGAGTAGCTGCTCAGTGTCTGCTTTGGCAGGTGAGGTAGGTCATCGGAGAATTCATGGCTTCAGCACGAAGCTCCAGAAGAGGAGTAAGCAGAGCAGCCATGTAGTGACAGCCTGTCCTTCCCACCAAACAGCCTGCACCATGGAACATAGGCAGGGCCGGCTCCAGCTTTTTTGCCACCCAAAGCGGCGAAGCAAAAAAATAAATACATAAAAAAAGATAAAACCGCGATCGGCAACAGCTCTACCACTCTGCTTCATTTTTCGGCGGCAATTCAGTGGCAGGTCCTTTGCTCCGAGAGGGACTGAGGGACCCACTTCCAAATTGCCGCTGAAGACCCTGATGTTCTGCCCCTTTCCATTGGCTGCCCCAAGCGCCTGCTTCCTTGACTGATGCCTGGAGCCGGCCCTGAATACAGACCCAAGCACAGCAAGTGAGGATCCATAGACCTCTTCCCTATCTCACACAATGGAACACCTCTGCTTCCAATGAAGTGAAAGCTCTCCCAGCCTGGGGAATGGGGCGAGGGTGAGGGTTTTACAGGAGTGCTATACATCAGTGCTTAATGGATTAGAGGGCAGGGACATTTCTGTGATGGATAATAGCTATCTACCCCTATGCATATGATTATCAGTAGCTGGTGAGCTGGGTAGTTCAGTTGCCCAACCAAATATCAAAAGACCAAATCCGGGGCTGACTTAACAGTTTGTTTTGTGCAAAGCCTGTTTTAATGGTTCCTCTGTGTAAATTAGTTTCCCTAGATTGTTTGTTTGGATCTTTCACTCAACAACTAGATGAGAGAAAAAAATCTTTTTTTTTTTTTTAAGTAGTAAAATGTAACTTTGAAAATTTGTTTAAAAAAATATGACAAGATGAAGCTAATGGCTTCTCACTAACTGCTCTGAAAAGCTCTAGTAATTCTCATCCATAGCCATTTTGAAACACTTTCAATCCATTAGAACCGCTTGAACATGATGCACAAAAGGTATATTTGCTACAAATCAGCACATTTGTACAGCAGAACAATAGGTACATATGGTCTGATCAAAAGCAGTTGTAATAGTCCAAAGGGTTCCAAAACAAAATATTCATTACTGAATAACTTCCAACTGTACCCCCATAAGGCCTGATCCTAATACATCCTATCAACGGTTACTCATAACCTGATACATTAAAAAGGTGGTGTCCAGCAAGAAAGGCAATTCTGAGGTTAAGCAACATGAAGCAGATGACAAATCAACAGAACGTCACCCCATTTTAGGATTGGGAAACGCACACGGTGTAATTCGGGGAAATATGTTAGCACGAAGCTTAGAATGGTAAAGTACCTGTAAAATAAAGTGAACTGTAGTAGTCCCTGATGTAAGCCGGTGCAGCTCCACTGATTTCAGTGGCGTTAAGCTCTATGCACACCTAGGGCATTGTATAAATATGCATAACTTGCCTCAAAAAACCCTAACTTTAATGTTAGATTAGCAAGTTTACACACATACCCCCCACATCTGCTTTATGACAGATTAGATGATAAACTTAGACAATCCATAGTGAATGATAAACCATAGCCAGCAAACCTTTCTACTCAAGTTTTGCCTCCCTCCCATATTCCAGCTCTGCAGCTGGTTTAGTAATAAACAGTACAGCTCTGCTTCAAAAGATGTTGTAATCAAAAGATTATACTTCAAACACCTGGGGGAAGAAAGACAGCATTTCACTCAGTTTCAAACTGTAAACAATGAAGTCTGCTCAGCTTAGTAGCAATTTAAAGTCCAAGTCATTTTACACCAAAATATGCCAGTCTCTCCCCGCCCCCGCTGTCTCACCCCGCTGCAAATTAACATTTTATTGCTTTAACAAGTGGCACAAGAATATAAAGGGATGTGCAGGTGGAATAAAGCAGCCAGTAAAAGCAGACACCAGAGGGACAACTCTTCAGTGAGGACTTGCAAAAGACCAGGTTACAAACTGTTGTTTTATATATATGCAGTTCAACCCCATCTTAGTCCAGCTTTCTGTACAGTAAAAACTCATCTGTGACTCAGTAATTGTGACCATATTATGCTAACAATTCACGCAGCCATGAGTCGAGCTATGACATACATTGTAATAATCGATGCCGCATTCAAACAAGATTATTTTAAAAATAGATTTTGCTCCTCCCATCCTAACTCCTTTTTACAAAATAGAGGGGCCCTGAACATTTGACGTGCTCTATACTTGAGCCCTCATGCTGAAGATTCATGGTTTGGCAACATGGCGCTCAACAGGTGTGTCATTGCTAAAGCACACTAACATGCTGTGCAGAAAGTGGGCTGTGTACAAGCCTCTGGGGTGCTTTAACATAGTGCGGTTTGCAAGAGTATTACGTGACCGTGTATTAGGGACCCTTTAGTACACACCAACAGGGGCTACAAACTCAGTTAATGCTCAGTGTGTTAGTGCACGTTCGAACGCACAAGCTCACTGAGCACATGCCCCCACTGTACAGAAGAGCCCTAAGTGGCCATACACGGCTCTCGGTGTTATCAGCTTGTGCCATTGTCAGGAGCAGCCACCAGTCAAGTTTGTCGTTGCCTGTGTGTTATGCTGTGGGATTTTTAGGCCCTAGCACCTGCTGCCCTGCCTAGCTAGGAGCATAACATTTGCCTCAGAAGGTTTTTGTCCCTGCTGTTGCCTGGCAAAGTGTAAAGGAGGCTTCATGGCATCATTCCCAGTGCGGACCCGTCACACAACAAAAATATTAAACCTCCTTTGTAAGGCAAAACCTCAGCAGGCGTAAGCCTGTGCGATTTAGCCAAACAAGCAGGCTAGTCAACAGACCTGGCTGTTGCTTTACTGCATGCCCCTGAGGGATCCCACTGAAATCAGTGTGAACAGGGTGTACAAGGGGCGAGTTAGAACACAGTTTGGTTCCTGAGTCGTGTAACGCTGCAAGAAAGCAAACGCTTCCTTCAATGTCCAGTCACCTTCCACCTTGACAGTCGTTCCTACTGAAACCCAAATCAAGCCCTTTTACCCCTGCCGTTTGCTTTCAGTTGGGAGCGTCTCAACAATACTCCACAGGTCTGGACCAAGGAAGATACAATGCTAGTGTGGCTCGGTGACAGAGCCACGCATGCTGCCATAAAGAAGCTGGTCAGTTCCCAGAGATAGCTGAGGACTGTCTAATAGCCAGGGCTTTAGAAGGCCTCTAGGAGTGCTCAAGGCCAGCTGGGAACTCATTCAGGCGTTGGCCAGCCAACTGCATCTATTTATTGTACTCAAGGCCCTGCTAAATACTTGTACCTGAGTATTTTACACTCATTAATGCATTTATCTTCCCAACACCTCAGTGAGGTAGGGACATGCTATTATGCCCATTTTACAGATGGGCAGCTGAGGCATGCAGAGACTAAGTGACTTGCCCATATGCAGGAAGGAATTGAACCCATGTCTTTGAGAGTCCATAATAGTACCCTACCAACCCTTCCTGACACTGCAGTTGCAATCCTGGTGCTGCCTGAGCTGCATGGTCTTCCTCACTCTCTTAGCCCAAGTGAAGCAGAAGCTGGTCAGCAAAAGCGGCTGAGGCTGGGAAGAAGCTGGTGCAGAGTACAAACATGCTGTACGCTGAAGGGCCAGGCAGCTGGGGAGGACAGGTGGGCAGGGGAGACTGAGAGAGACTCACAAACTCACACAGAGATGGGTGGGAGGCCTTCTGTTCCAGTGGTCCTGGAGGGGGGAGGGCTAAAGGAAGTGGTGGAGGCAGCACATTAAAGAGGGGTGGGTGAGCCATGTGAAGAGGCACAGGGGCCAGCCCAATTGCTCAGGACCTAGTCTGTGTGCTCTGACTCCTGAGTGTGGCCAAACAGCTCACCCTTACGGTCACCAGGGCAATGCCATGCCTGTCTCACACACTAATACTGAGTGGCTAGACATGCTAGCACACTGCCGTGCTGCCTATCATGGATTCCCCACCCACTCCAAGGTGTGCCCATGAGCTACCCAGGCTTTGGGACCAAGGGCGGCTCTAGACATTTCGCCGCCCCAAGCACAGCCACATGCCGCGGGGGGGGGGGGCGCTCTGCCAGTCGCCGGTCCCGCGGCTCCGATGGACCTCCTGCAGGCGTGCCACCGAAGCTGCAGGACCAGTGGACCCTCCGCAGGCATGCCGCCGAAGGAAACCTGCCTGCTGCCCTCCTGGTGACTGGCAGAGCACCCCGCCTGCCCCCCCCGCCCCTGTTTGGGACACAGGTGACTGAGACATAAGTGAGTTAGCGGGCACTGCAGCGATGTCAAGTGCGGTTTTTGCTCTGTCATTTCATACCATACGCTTGGCAGTCAAGAGATTGTTTAAGAACGTTGTTAAAGGCTCTATTCAGCACATACCGGGAGCCTGGTTCATGCCTTGGTATTCTGAGTAGTTTCATCACAGTCAGTAAGCATGTTTGCACAAATGGATCCTCACCAGCACAGGCAAGGGTCAGGGCCAGCCCTAGGGAAAATGACACCCTGGGTGAACCTGCATTTTGGCACCTCTGGCCCCCGTGGGCATAGTGTCCTCCCCATTGCCCCAGGCTGCTCCTGGCCCCTCCTGGGCTCCCCACACACTTTGCTCCAATCCTTGCACTGTGACAGCCTCCTCAACCCCCCACATCCCTACACTGTGCCTCTTATTCCCTTAACCCCTGCACTCGCCTTCTGTGCTCCTAACCCCTGTATCACCCTCCTGCGCCCACATGGGGAAACTGGCCTGGATGCACAGAGCAGCTGGTATTGCTACTCGCTCTCCCCCCGCTTCCAACGCTGCTCCTCAACAATATGTGGGCTGTAAGAGGAGGCGTGACTTCAGGGCTCCCTGCGTTTGGGTCACTTTCTCCACCTGGGCTGTAAGGGGAGGGCAGCAACTCCTGATGCTCTCCTCACAGCAGAGCCCAGGTGGGAAAAGTGACCTGGCTACACGGAGCGCTCGGTGCTGCTCCTCACAGACCGGTGGTGGGGCAAGGAGGAAGGCTTGGTGGGGTGGGGGGGGGGGGGGCAGTATCTACGCAGCACAGCTTGTTCCCCACCCCCATATTCCTCCACCAGGAGGAAGCACGGAAAAATCTAGGCACAAGCCAGGAGCAGTTTCTGACTCTACACCAGCAGTGCACACCTCAGCACGGCCACAGCCACTCAGCAGCCCCTTGATCATGGTGTGCCTGGGCAGTTGCCCAGGTGGCTCACCCCTAAAACCAGCCCTGGAGTGTTGCACAATCTTGAACAAGGTTAGCACCACAACAGTACTGTCTTCCCAAGTTGTCTTGGCAGGGAGAAAGACATCAAGTGCACACAAAAAGCACCAGAATCTAGATTCCAAAAGTTCATTTTTACCCAGTTAATTTAGGCAAATTACCCACCATAACAGACTGTTCCTTTAGCCAGCCAGTGTTTTTTTAGTGACACAGTGCCCTGCAGCACTATTCAAGATACTGTTTAAGCACATTATAAATATCATTTTTCTACTGCTGTTTACAAGGCAGACAGCACACAATATGCAGAAGATACGGTAATCACATTAGTAAGACTATCTGACACAGTGCTCCTGTGACTGGACAGATTTGCGCTAAAAGTTTACCTACTAACACCCATGCCTAGCACTCCTAGCCTGAACCCTGTCACAGGAGCTTACAGGCATGCTGAAGTCTGTGTGAATTATGGAAAGTAAGATGGTATCACCCTTTGGTCTCAGCTTTTACCTCCACAGACCCTCCTCATCTGTCACCCTCATTCTCTGAGTAAGGTAGTCCAAATCCCTGACCCTCCAGCCAAATAGTCATTTGAAACCCCTCATTGCTTGGTATATACATGTCTATAGGAAAGCCCATGACATCATGCCCTTAGGAAGTCCCTTAATGACTGGAG
Source organism: Chelonoidis abingdonii (assembly GCF_003597395.2). Lineage (NCBI taxonomy): Eukaryota > Metazoa > Chordata > Testudines > Testudinidae > Chelonoidis > Chelonoidis abingdonii. The sequence goes on from NC_133783.1 coordinate 52,350,150, forward strand.
TCTGTAAGAGGCTTAATCCAAACAAAGATCCAATGTTGGTCTTTAGGCTTCTAGGCAATAGATTTGTCTATGGCCTTGTCTACACAGGCCATTTACTCCAGTTCCAATAATTAATGGCCAGTCACTACAGGTAGATAAGTTAATTTGCATTGGTGAAGCTTACCCTGGCTTCAAGCTGGGACAAACTCCCAGTGTAGACAAAGCCATAGACTGCTGCCAAGCAGCCTAAAGATCCGCATTGGACCTTTGTGATGCTCAAGCCTCTTTGGGTATGTCTACACAAGGGTTAAAAAAAAACAGTGGCTGTCCTGCATCAGCTGACTCGGACTTGCAGGGCTTGGGCTGAAAAAACTACTGAGTAGATGTTTGGGCTTGAGCAGAAGCCTGAGCTCTGGGACCCTGTGGGGGTCCAGCAATTTTTCAGCCTGGATCCCAAGCCCCGCATGCCTGAGTCAGGTGACTTAGGCCAGTCGTGGGTTTTCTATCCCTGCACAGCCATACCCTTTGAGGTTCCTGTAGCTAAGGGAGTTTTTGACTTTTCTTCTGTAATTGCAAGTTCACTGTGGCACTATCCTAAATATCAGAGGGCCAGTATAACTAGTTCTCGTCTGCTCCCTGGGAGTAGTTAATTTAAAATCCACCTTTTGACCTTCCAAACACACAAAGGGTTCCAAGAAGTTTAGCTCTCACAGGCAATGAAACAAGATTAAAAGAGAACACACAAAGTCAGCTGATCTATTAGTTGAGGTTCCTCATGCCCAGTGAGCGCACTAGTGTTGCTGTGAACAAGTCCGTGGCTCAAGATTTGGAAAAGTAATTAGCTGGTTTGGGTGCATCAATTTTGGATCCTCCAACTTGAGACCTTGTCCTGGTCAGGTTAGGTGCTCAGTGCATTCTGAAAATCAGGTCTTCTTTATGGTATCTCTAGATGGGCTCAAAATTATTAGTCATGTTTGAAAATCTTGGACTTGTTCTTTTTGCTTCAGCCTTATACGTCTCATGTGGCTCTCTCATTCTAGGATTACACATTGAATAAATGAGCAATGGCATCACTAGGAGACACAGCTCATTTTTTCAGAATGCGTGCTGGCTTCTTCCAAAAAAAAAAGCATATGTACAAGTGGGTGTAATAATTTTTCAAACAGCCTGTGATGGGACTCTTTTGTTGCAGGTCAAATTAGGTTTTGAAACATAGCTATGGTAATTGAAGGGAAATTCTCTTTACCTTGCTAATGCAAGTAAACAAAAATGCAGTGCCAAGCCCCATGTAGAATTTATGACACTTAATTCTGTGTTAAATTTTGCCATTGAGAGAAAAGCAATGTCAAGAGAAGCTTGAAAACACTTTTAAGAGGCCTATTTTTACTATTGTTTTTGTGCTTAAACTTAATAGCATTCTTCTTGTGAAGTTCATTGCCCCACCCCCCCCCACTTCCCATCCTCTCCATAACACTTATCCTGAAGTATGGATTTTCCTCATTAAGAAAGTGTTTACTGGCATGGCTCAGTCTGTTAATGGCAGAGGTAGGCCCAATACAGCTGGTAGCTATCCTCATAACACACAAGTGTATCCTGCTGAGGACAGAGGAGCCATCATGCAGGGCTTCATCTTGATTCACGCGGCCCCAAAACTCAGTCAAGCAAGTTGCTGATGAGGGAAAGCGTAAACATCAAGAGGTGATGTTTGGCTAGCTATCAAGCTCCCTCAACCCAATCGTCTTGCCATCCAGGCCCCCATGTCATGCTGAAGGCAAACCTCTCATTTTGCAACCTTATGTAGCATAATAAGCTCATAGGCCAATATGCAAAATAAAATATCTTAGCTCATTCAGGTCTAATGTGGTTCGAGAGAGTACAGTAAAATATCAAACAAAAGATGAGGAGCCAGCATCTGAGCTTCCCCTCCTGCGCTTAGATAGTATGGAGATAGACACCTGAGATTAGATAGAGCAGCTACTTTCCTGAGGCTTTGCCTGTGTATCTTACATACGCACAAAAAACCAACGGGGCTGAATCCCAAACAGTAGAGGTGCAAAAGGACATCAGTGGAAACTGAGAATCTGTCTCAAATTGTTATTAAACCATTTATTACCAAGATAGACCCACTACCACCTTAAGCATTCAAATGTTATGCTCCTTTCATCTATATGTGATCGGTTCATTTTTTAGGACCATAAAGATTTGCCATACTAGACCAGATCAGGGGGCCACTTGGTGCTATATCCTGGTCAGTACCCATTGCTTTAAAGCAAAGTGCATAAACCCCAAAGTAGGCAACTATGAAATAACTTGTCTCCATGGACAGTTTCCGCCTAAACCTTAACAGTTAGACAAAGTAGGTTTAGGATAACTTCTAATCTGTTAAAGCAGCAAAGAGTCCTGCGGCACCTTATAGACTAACAGACATTTTGGAGCATGAGTTTTCGTGGGTGAATACCCACTTCGTCGGATGCATGTAGTGGAAATTTCCAGGGACAGGTGTGTGTGTATT
>NC_133783.1:52353780-52435974 GCF_003597395.2 Chelonoidis abingdonii
GTGTAGATTGGTCCAGGCTGAGGTTGATGGTGGGGTGGAAGCTGTTGAAATCGTGGTGGAATTTTTCCAGAATCTCCTTCCCATGGGTCCAGATGATGAAGATATCATCAAAGTAGCGTAGGCAGAGAAGGGGTGTGAGTGGACGAGAGCTGAGGAAGCGTTGTTCCAGATCAGCCATAAAAATGTTGGCATATTGTGGGGCCATGCGGGTGCCCGAACAATGTCGTCTTTGATGTTCAGAAAGTGCCTAGCCCATTGTGTGCGCCAGCTGAAATAACCAAATAAATAATACAATGATAAATATTAGAGACAGTGCAGTGCTGCCGTAAGGTAATTTCGTATTTTGTGGCTGAGGGGCTGTCTTATAAATATGTCCCGCTTTTATTATTATTCATTTATATGTCAGCAACATCTAGTAAGGGTAACTAATAGCAAGGCCCCTTTGTGCTAAGCATTCTGCGTATGCATAGTGAGATACAGGCTTCACCCCAAAGAGTTTACAATTTTACTAGACACGACAGACAAATGATGGGTGAAAGGCAGCTCTGCTACCTCATTTTACAGATATGGAAACAAAGGTACAGCAAGCTTAAGGGACTTGCCTCATGTCATACAGGGAGTCTGTGGCAAAGCCAGAGAAATAAATCCAGCTCTCCTGGGTCACATCCAGTGTTGTAACCACAGCAAAATCCATCCATAAATCCTTAAACTCTGTACCGAGTAATTCAGCCTTTGGTAGGAAAGGGATACTAACCCAGCTGAAGGAAGAGAGCTGTGGAGACAATTAAATGCCTTTTACCTGCGGTTTCCTTCCCTGCCCCTCAGTTACCTGATGCCCCATGAAACGTACCATCAATTCCAGAAGTAACAGCTCTATTCAAGGAGTCTATATGTAGAAATTAAATACAAGCAGGAGGGCGAAGGTTGAGATGATAGAGGAGGTGTTTTGTCCTATTAATGTATTCCAATATAGCCTCCTGACCTCTGCTCTGTGCAGCTGTACTAAAGAACAGAGAGAGAACAATCTAATGCTACCTCTAGTAACTATCACAGGGAGCAGATGTTCAGGAGTGAATGTCCCAGAGCCTTAAAGAACAGCTGATAATGGATGAGTTCTGTTAAAAATAAAAGCGAGGAAACCTCAGCTTTTTTGCCCCACTTAGGGAGCTATTCAGATGTTCCTCAATAGGAACAGAGCAACTCAAGTCAGGAGCTGCAAGTGCCATTTATTTAATTTGTGGAGGTGAGAGGGATTAGAAAAGTGCCTAGACGATTTAGGAACGCAACTCAGTAAAGTCCTCAGGCACTTTTGAAAATCTACCTCTAGTCGTAACAATGGGAGCAGCAGATGCTGTGTGTCACCTCTCAGAATTGCAGGTGGTAGGATGCCTGTACTTGTTCTTTGGCTTTTGATTCAGCTAACAGTTTTTTATGTCTCCTGTCTTTGGGTCGCATTCTGCTCTTTCAGTTATGCCACACCAGTTACCTGAATCTAATTCCAGGGGTAACAGACTAGAATTCAGACCTTTGCCTTCTTAGGAACAGGAGGCAGAAGAAGAAATTTTGACTGATCTTTGACCACAATTACAAATTCCTACATTCAGGGTTCCCATAAATTCTCTGGTGACATTTCCTCAGATTACATTGAAGTTAGTCAAACTATTTTTAGGGCTTACTAATAAATATAATAAATTACTGTGTGACATTGCCCTCCATATGTTCATGGGAATATGCTTATGAGTGTAAATATAACGTAACTAGAAGATGCTTTATGCAAAAGGTCTATTGTAAGGTCTCATTAGAAAGCTTATAATCTACTGAGTGTGTTCCTCCTATTTGTATGACTATATCATTCTTGTAGCTGAAGCTAGAAATGTGAAGTATTACTCTGAGGTCGTATTGTAACGAGGCAAAGTGTGGGCCATTAATGGTGGCTTGGAATCTAGATGGCTCCCATCAACTAGGACAATTGGTAGCAAATGGCTCGCTTTACTTGTAAGCATTCCTGTCTACTTGTGTGCCAGCCAGTGAGTAATGAAGTCTCACAGGCCATGTGATCATGTCACCTGAACTGGAATCCATCTTTAACCTGTTACTTTTCCATTTAGGAGGAGGGGTGGGAACCCAGAGAGAGAGACAAAGGATTTCTGCCTTGTGCCAAAGATATAAAAGGGGGTGGAACAGAACAAAGGGGGTCTCAGCCATGAGAAAGCCCCTACTTTTTACCTAAGATGCCTGCTGGACCTGACAAGGATTGTACCAGGGGAAAGGATTGGGCCCAGATTAGGAAGGCATCTACTCTGTGAAAGAAGCTTATTGGAACATCTCTGAAGGTGAGATTTACCTGTATTCAGTTTCTTAACTGTATTAGGCTTAGACTTGCGTTTTTTGTCTTATTTTGCTTAGTAACTTACTTTGTTCTGTCTGTTATTACTTGTAAAACACTTAAATCCTACTTATACTTAATAAAATCACTTTTGTTTATTATTAAACCCAGAGTAAGTGATTAATACCTGGGGGAGCAAACAGCTGCATATCTCTTTATCAATGTTATAGAGGGTGGACAATTTATGAGTTTACTCTGTTTAAGCTTTATACATAGTAAAACTGATTTATTTGGCATTTGAATCCCATTGGGAGTTGAGTATCTGGGTGCTGGAGACAGGAGCACTTCTTAAGCTGTTTTCAGTTAAGTCTGCTGCTTTGGGGGGCGTGGTTCAGACCCTGGATCTGTGTTGCAGTAGGCTTGCATGTCTGGCTCAACAAGATAGGGTTCTGGAGGCCCAAACTGGCAAAGAAAACAGGCTCAGTCTCTGTGCATCAGGTGACAGTCCCAAGGGGATCTCTGTGACTGAACCTGTCACAGACTGGTTTTGGGTATTGTTCATTCCTAGCACGTGAACATGCAGCAAGAGTAGCCTGACTCCTCTCTATTTCCCTCTGCAAGGAGCTGCAGAGATTGCACTTTCCAACACAGGATAGCAACAGCTTATTACCTCATCTTCTGCTCCCATTTGCAAGCTGGCCCTTGACCGCTGTCTGGTAGATAATTTCCTGGGATGCAGCAGTTTACATTGAAGAAATCTGTTAGTTCAGAGTGAAGTTTCACTACAAGTGGAGTGAAGCATCGCTGTAAATGGAGTAAACATCCAGTCACTCTCTCTCACTCACACTCACACACACACACACACAGAAGCCATTCAGGACTTCCACTCTGGCTCAACCATTTTCACTATAACTAACAGCAAGTTCCACCAAGGCATATTTTGGCAGCAGGAACTAAGCCTGGGGGTCATCCTAGTGGAAATACAAGACTCCTTGCCATCTCTTTAGGCCCTGCTCCTTCTGCAGCCCCACTAACACATGAATTTGTCAAATCAACTTTCAAATACTCAGCAAAGTTTCCATGAGATATCTGTAAGGGAAGACATCAGGTAATACCAAGCAAAGGTCTATATGTCTATACAAAGTCACAAGGGTGTGTGTGTCTGTGTATGTGAGAGAGAGAGAGAGACAACTCACTGTACTCATAAACTTTAAAATATGATTTATTCTGTGCAGGCACCAGTCTCAGACATCAAAGCTTCAGATTCAGCGCAGTGTCAAAAAACCATGAAACTTTAAGACTTGACCAAGCATCAACAGCAAGCCGAAGCTTTTACTCTTGACTCGCTGACTGAACAGATTAGACTTAAAAATTCTCTAAAACTGCTGGTAGAAAAATAAATGACTAAATGCATAACATTTGCCCAAGTGCATCTTTATTTAGCCTGCTGCACGTCTCACACTGGCATTTAAGTTCATCCCATTTTTAATGGAGGACAAAATCAGCTGCATATGCACTGGCTAATGAGCTAAAGCTAACAAATGTATTCACCAGCCACACACAGGATGAGACAAAAAGGTTTGTTTATATTCAAAGAAACACAGACTGTGAATCTGGGCATTTCCTCTCTTACAGTGAATGATATTGGCCTAAAGACTCCTGTGTGCATTAAATGCTCCCCTTGGGCATGTACCTTTTCCACTCTGTTGAAGTCAAGGAGATTTGCCTGGAATGCTACTTTTGTGTAGTACTGTAGGGTCTTCATACACACATACACACACCCCATTGTGCTAGGCACTGTACATAAATGTAGTGAGAGACAGTTTCTACCCTGAAGAGCCTACAAGCTAAATAAGCAAGACAAAGGCTGGGAAAAACAAAGCTTTAGAACCCTGATTTTATGAATAGATGAGGACCAGAAGGGTTAATTAACTAGCCCAAGTCACTCACACAGTTTCAATGGAGAGCTCTTTAGTCCCCATCTTGCATGTTAAACAGAAAACCAGCCTCACTTTTAAGCCAATGTGTGCCACACACATCCCTCCAACAGCAGATTCCAGCCATGAATGGACAGCTGAGCAGGCTTTGAGGGCTATGAGTATGTATCTTGAATCTGGAATACTTTCTTCCCAAGAGGCCCATATTATAGAATTGTGGGGGGGGGGCAGGGGGAGAGGCGAGAGGGTGGTTATTTTTATACTGTACTCAAAAGTGTGTTGGGTTTATGCAGGCTGCTTCAGAAGGATGCAAGCAGCAAGTGACCATCTTTATTTACTGCTAGTTGTTCCCAAGTGACCCCCTCCAGCAGCCTTTGATATATTTCTGAAGCCATCTCTAGCCTGTCAGCAGGAAAGTTAGTCAGCAAGCATAGAGTTGAGCTGAGGAGCTGGGAAAGGCAGGCAGCCATAGTGGGACTCAGAGGAAAAAGAAAAATAGAAAGATGTATTTACTGGCAGCAACTTGTAAAGATTAAATTGCCAGATTTGAGAGGCATTACAGAAAGAAACAATGAATGAGCACCTGCCAGACAAGCCTGCATGGGACTCCACAATTGTGGCTTCCTGGAAAAAAAAAATTGAAGAGGCTATTCTACTTAAAAAGGCATTCTGGAGTGAAGCTGATGGCTAGGGGCATAGCCTGATGTATGCATACATGGCCTGCTGAGCTGTCTCTGAGGCACCTTCCCCTACCTTCAGTGATCAGATTTATGTTGATTTTACAAATAGCCTGCCTAGGGTATGAGGCAGCAAGCAGCACAAAAGTTGGCCTAGATTAATGCTGCTTTCACAGCATACATGCCTGCCCATATTGGCAGCTGTTTACATGCTGGGCTAGAACTGGGCTTGTAGGGCCTTTGCAGGGTGGTTTGTGATTCAAGATGGTACATAACTGATTTGGTGTTAAGAGACACTGAAGCTACTGGCTTTGCACCACAACCTTCCCAGAAGATGATGGTCTCGTACATGTCTCAGGGCCAAATTTTGCTCCAGGTGACCTGGTGCATATTGGGGATAATGGCATCAATTTACTCTGAGGTATATTAGAGTAAAAATCCACCCCCCCCCCTTGATATTTAGCCTGATACAAAAGAAGTTTGGAGGGAAAACAAAAAGGGATCTAAACTACTGAATGAATATCCCAGACAAGAGTGTTGGCAGCTTGCAGGATTCCAACCCTCCTGGCTCTTGTTAACACTAAGACCATTTAAGAGGCACCACATTGTTATTCCTGTAGTAGGGCAGCAAATTAAGTTTAGTGACACAGATCTGCAGTAGGACTTTAATTGGCTACAAAGATATGGGAGGGAGGGAGGCAGGGGTGGTGTTGAGATCTTTTTATGAGGAAAGGATGTTTCCACTTTAGCTTGAGAAGGAAAACTTTTTCATGATGTCTTTTATAATAAAATCTACCAAACTACCAAGTATTCAGCTTTGCAATGAAAAAGAGCATCTTGCATGATTTGTACTTCCCCTATGGTGCTTTCATTAGGAGCAAAGTTTTGTGCTTACAAGCAGCACTTAGAAAAACTCACTCTTAAGGGCTTGAAAACATTGCCTCAAGACTTTCTTCCAATGTACCATGTTACTCCCAGTCCCCAAATTGCTTCTTTATCCAAGTGGCCCCCACAGCCACCACCCTGAGTGAAATATTAACGTCTTCCCAAACTACAAACATATTAGCTCTTTGGACAGCAGGAGGCGGAGGGTAATATATTTTATTACAGAACAATTAATTTGCGTAGCAGACATGAAAATCTTGACAGGACACACAAATGTGTCCCATCACACTCACCTCTGTCATATGTGAGCGAGATAGGAGGAATATGAAAATACCAATTCTCGGGCAGCAAAACTTGCCTGAGCTTGAACGCAATTTGGGATTACAAATACCATGCTGGTGAGGCCCCAAGAGACATCACAAATGAGAGAGATGTGACTTTTTGATAAGAGCAATAGACCCGGTAACCACAGACTAGAGAACGGGTAATTTGATTTTCAGTCAACTATTCTGATAGTGATACAATCAGCAGCCCTCCCCCTTCATTGCTGCTGAAAGGGGCTAACCTATTTGAACCTTGTAGGATAGATGGAAGCACTTCCCCTAGTCTCCTTCCTGGGGTTCCACCCACTAGAATGCCAAAGGAATGCCTTCCCCTCAATTGAGAGACATTGTAGTGACAGCCCTAGAGACTGAAGCTCTCTGCCCACCCAGGATACAGGCGGTAGCTGAGCATTTTCCAGCCTCACCACTACAGCACAGCACTAACATGGAGGTAATCACATGTAGGGCTTAGAGCAGCGGTCTCCAAACTTTAGAGGGTTGCCGCCCCCTTTACCTCTGTCTCCGCCCCCCGCTCACTTCCCCTCAGAGCTGGCACCAGGAGCAGGGCAATAGGTGGGGGGTGGGTGGGAGGGGACATGGACAAACGTAAGGTGGCCAAGGCTGGGGCCACAGCTAGGGGTGGGGCTGGGAGCAGGGTTGGGGTGGGAGCAGAGCCACAGAGAGGCTGCAATAAGGACCAGAAGCCAGGCTCGTTGCCAGGTGCAGCCTTGGGCCAGGAACAGCCAGGGGTCGAGGCTGGGGGCAGTGGCAGGACCGGGAGTGGAGCCACACAGAGACCGGGGACAGGGCCAGGGCCAGGTGCTGGGAAAGCGTCTGGGCCAGGGGCAGGAACCAAAGCAGAGCTGAGTGGTGGGGAGGGGCTGCGTGGCACTACCTCTCTGGCCCATCCCCCCTGACATTTCTCCATCCCCCACCAGGAGGGCACACCCCACACTGTGGGGACCTCTGTCCTAGAGGATAGTTTAGTCTCCATAGCCTGGCTGAGACTCCACTGGAGTTGCCAGTTGCATTGTACCTGTCATGCTATGGCCGCAGTTGCCCTAGAAGCCATCTAAAAAGGAAGCCACGTGGTGGGAAATCTGCAAGGGCAGGAATCCTGGGCTTTGGAATGAACTTGGTAGGGAGTTGACTGAGGCAGGAACATGCCAGAAATTTAAGTAAAAGCTCAGTAAGACACCTGTTGCAGGGCATTTATTTGTGAAACACACAGCAGGGCACAATAATTTTCCCAAGGGCATCTTTTTTGGACCCTGCCTACCTCTGATTCTATGGGAAATGAGTCATTTATTTCCCAAGTGTAAAGTGGTTTCCCCAATTTCATCACTGTGGACTGTATCTTCCCATAGCCTCAGATAATACACCCTCCCATTTATCTCTGGGCAATGTTCTACCTTTCTTAGAAAGGGCTCTGGACATGCAGCTCTGAAGTTAAAATTGCATGCAACTGATCAGTGTTCATGGTTAAATGTAATCAAATAAGACATTTTGCCTCTGATTAATTTCCAGAGCATTGTCAAAGATGGCACAGACAATATCAAACTCACAGTGTAAGGCAAAGAGGCAGCACAATGTCGACTTACCAGCTGTCTGTTTTGATGAGTGACTAATGATTGTCCCACTTTAGGTCGGGAGGAAGACGGATCACATACAAAAAAGAAGGTGGTATTCTTCATGATTCACCAGTAGTGTACAATCTTTCAAGTGTGTTTTAGATTAACATATTCTCAGATGGCATTTCCCAGAGGGTAAAATCTGTCTCAAGTTGTTTTTCAGGCTCTTGTGAACTGTCTGAACAGATAGTTATGAAATTGCCTTGCTAATGCTTACAGTGGAAACACGTTCTGTTATACGCTACAATGAAAACATGCAAGTTGCCGCATACTTGCGCTCTCAATGTTACAGAGTGGCTTGCTCTGTCAGAAGCAAAACCACCGTACAGTAAAATAACTGGGTAACAATAAAAAGCTTTTTGTGTTATGGACGATACAATCAGCTCACTATGAAAGTACAGTCAAGCCCACCTCAGCCAAATTTCTTACAGTGCTCTCGACTCACATCAAGTCAGACTCTGCTGCCTGTTCTCAAATGGTCAGACTCTCCCCCTGATCTTATACACACAACCACACATACACACACGTGCGCTCTCTCATTCCCTCTCTAAGGACTGTCATTCTGCACTCAGTGACATTGAGAGGTTCCACCCCCAAAGCAATAGTCTAGCTCCACATCTGACTGCCGGGCTGGAACAGTGAGACGCTGTTCTGTAAATTAATTGTTCTGTAATAAAAGGTATTCCACTGAGTGTTCAGTGGCATAATTAGGTGTGCAGTTGGACCAAACCAAAAACTCTAAGTAAGTCCATTTACACTAAGAGCATATGACAGGGGCTCTGATTGATACTGTTTTCCATGCTTAGCTGCTCAGAGGAAATGTTTCGTCTCTTTCCCCTCCACAAGTGTGTTTGGGCTTTAACATCCTCATCAATCAGAGGCAATTGTTATTGTGCCAACACGTCAACATGCAAATACCCCCAAAGTTATTCTTTGTGCTGCAATGCAACTTGGCTTTTTTATTAAAGTCATCCATTTCTGTTTCCAGAGGTATGGTTCCTTATTCTTTGGCCATGTCTAGACTACGCGCCGTATCGGCACGTTATAATCGATTGCTCGGGGATCGATATATCGCGTCTCATCTAGACGCGATATATCGATCCCCGAGCACGCTTATATCGATTCCGGAACTCTACCAAAACCAACGGAGTTCTGGATTCGACGTGGCGAGCCGCGGACATCGATCCCGCACGGTGAAGACGGGTGACTAAATCGATTTTAGATAATCGATTTCAGCTACGCTATTCTCGTAGCTGCGTATCTAAAATCGATTTTCGCGCGTAGTGTAGACCTGGCCTTTGAGAAGCAGCTTAGAGGCCTGATGTGAATTCCAAAGGACAGGGGCTCATGGCTACAGGTTAGTTATATTTTATGAAAATTATATGTCAGTAACAGTTGTTGCCTTGACTTATTAGACAGCCTCCAAGTGCAATGATTAAATATGAATATCATGGGAGATTTATTCAGACTTGGTCTTCACTCAATACCCGAGACATCTGCTGTAGTGAGTTTGTAATGCAGAGATTGTTTTGTTCAGTTCCAGCTAGCAGCCCATGCTATCACATATAGAATTTGATGGATATACTTTCTAACAATGGGGTGTTAAGCAGAAGGGCAGGATTCTGAAGAACAGGCTTAAAAATCCATATGTCTGAGATGTCAGCTATCTAGATACCAAATTTACTAACAAGACTTACTGGTGCAAGGACTTACATGTGTTGGCAGGAATGTCCAAAATATATAGACAAGGCTATTTTAGGTAGGGCCTGTAAATTAATCTCCACCTTGTAGTAGGGTGACCAGATGTCCCAATTTTATAGAGACAGTCCCGATATTTGGGGCTTTTTCTTATATAGGCTCCTATTACCCCCCCATCCCCGTCCTGATTTTTCACACTTGCTGTCTGGTCGCCCTGTCTTGTAGCATTCCCCAGAGCTTTACACTGAAAACATCTGGTAGTTTATAGCAGGCTGTCTGCCTCAGATCTCCAGTTGGCAGATACGGTAAATAATAACACCACCTATAGGAAAAAAAAAACCTTTCAGATAAACTCCCTTATCTCACATGTCAAGTAATTTTCAGATCTGCTGTTATTTTTAAACAAACAAATTCTTTTAACAAGTGCCTACATAAATGGCAGCCAGCCTACTGGGCTCTCCTCAACAGGGCCTATGCACATAGCAACCACGGGCCTATGCACATAGCAACCACGGGTCTGAGTCACTCTTACAATAAGGGCTGCACTGCGCTGTGACAATAAGTCACAGTTACAATAAGGGCTGCACTGCACTGCACTGGCTTCCTAAAGGCAGAAGTAGTTCCATGAATATTCCCACTGCCCCAGAGGCTTGCCTAACCAGTGCAGAGCTGTATTAAAGTCTCCTGCACAGGGGAAAGACTGGGGGAATGGTGAGTGTGTATTGCACTACAGCTCTTCACTTTCTCCCACAGCCAATTGGGGATCTCAGGACATAACTTAGATCATCCCCGCCCACAGCCCCACACTCCTAAAATACAGGGAGCCAATAGATGGCGTAACGCTATATTTGCAGTAACTGAGAATCAGGCCCTCTGTGTGCGGCACCGCTTCCAGGCCTTGCTTCATGTTATTGTAACTCACAAAGTGAGCTCGGTGTTTGACCAGGTTTTCCATGAACAAAAGCAGCAGCAGTGTGTTTGCCTTCGGGTTAATGATGGTTCTCCTCAGCTTAGCAATTAGTACAGTCACTGAGCGGTTTTACAGGTGGTGTTGCTGTGATGCATCTTTTTGCAGTGGCATAGGATCAAAGATCCAGAAAGGGAGCAAAGAGCATGTATCTGCCACATGTTCCTTTAACTCTGCTTTGGTTGATGTTAATAGTTCTGACTTTGGTCATTAACTCTCTTTCTCTGAGACTTTTTTGCCTCTTGCAACAAGTCTGAGAGCTTTCTTCCAGATTAGCAGCAGATGACAGGGAGTCAGGGAAGAGGAGCCTTTGATGGAATCCAGCTAGTATTGTCACACAAAGTATTTCACCAGTGAAAGAAGAGATCTCTCATCATTTCAGTTATTTGTCACCTGATCACATTTTTTTTAGCAGTCTTCTCTGTCCTCACATTAGTGTCCCCATCATTACAGTAGGGTGACAATATTTACAAACTTGTCACTTGCCTTAGGAATCTAAAAGTATCTACAGTTACATAACCTCAGTATTTTCCATTTTAAGATGTTTTCTATGAAAGTACAAAGAAATGGTGAAGGTCCTGCAGGAACAATCTCTGTTCATCTTAGATTAAATTGGAAGTAAAGCTGGCTGAAAAAAGCAGGAAAATATTTTGAGAACTATATGCTTAATTTTTTTTTTTGCTAGAAACATATGAAATATTGGAATGGTTTTGTTGCAAAAGCTTTAAGTTTCACTCCTGTAATACAAGGCTTCCCATCAAGAGCTTTCTTTTTAATTGTTCTGGGCTTTTGGGATATTCAGTAATAGCTATAACACAGATCTGGTACACCATCCCCATAGCTAGGGCTAGAGTTGTCAATTTTCTAATCACACAAAACCAAACACCCCTGCCCCAAGGCCCTGCCCCTTCTCTAAGGCCTCACCTCCCCACTTGCTCCAGCCCCCTCTCCTTCCATCACTCGCTATCCCCCACTTTCACGAGTCTGGGAGAGGAACTTGGGGTGCAGGAGGAGGGTATGGATGGGGCTGTGAGATTTGGGGTGCAGGAAAGGGCTCTGGACTGGGGCAAGGGTTGGAGCGGAGGGTTATGGACTGGGGGCTTTGGGCTCTGGATTGGGCCAGAATTGAGGGGTTCAGAGTGCGGGAGAGGGCACCAGGCTGGGGCAGATGGTTGGGGAACAGTGGGATGAGGACTGTGGCTGGCGGTGTGTGCTCTGGGGTGGGGCCAAGGATGAGGCATTTGGGGTTCAGGAGGGGGCTCAGGATGTGGCAGGGGGCTGGGGTGTGGGGGTTGCCAGCTCGGGGAGGGAGTTGGGTGAGGGTAAGGTTGCAGGGTCCTGGCTGTGCTTACTGTAGCTCCTCAGAAGCTGCCGTCAGGTTCCTGTGGCCCCCTAGGTGCATGTGCAGTCAGGGAGGCTCTGTGCACTGCCCTCACGCCCGCAGGCACCAACCCTGCAGCTCCCATTGGTTGCGGTTCCTGGCCAAAGAGAGTTGTGAAGCTGACATTCAGCGTGGGGGCAGCGCACGGAGCCTCCCTGACTGCGCATGCACCTAGGGACCTGGCAGCCACTTCCCAGAGCCACGTGGAGCTAGAGGAGCCAGGGAGCCTGCTTTAGACCCAGCCCCCTGCTGCGCTGCTGACTGGACTTTTAACAGCCCAGTTGGCTGTGCTGATTGGAGCCGCCAGGGTCTCTTTTCGACCATGCTTTCCAGCTTTCCAGTTGAAAACCAGTCACCTGGCAACCCTCCTCAGGGACTCCCAATACAAGGGACACACCCCTCTACTGGGGGACTGCCGGATACCTCTGGATAAATGCACCTGCATCTCTCTCTACTGTGCCTGCTGCTGGCTCTATTTTCTCTCGCCCTTTTCTAGGTGGTGCTGCAGGGCATAGCTCCCTGCATATTCTACCGCATGAGACAGAGAGAAGCAGTGTAGCACTGACAGGGAAGTAGAGGAGGTGAGGGATGAATGAGAATGTATAGCAGTGCTTGCAGCTCCAGAAAAAAAGAGGGAGGTGATTGCGAGGGTTGCCCTGTTGAGAAAAGCCACAGTATGATACTGGGAGGGAAGGAATAGGCATAGCCGATGGACAGTAGGAAGGAGAGGAGAGGGTGAAGAGCACTGTGGGTGTGACCCCAGAACTTTTTAATGATAAAGGAGGTGCAAAGGGTTTATGGTGATTGCTTGGGTCTGACATGTACATTCTAATTCACCAAAGGGTGTCATGTGAGGTCTCAAATCAAAGCCACTGTCACAATGGGCATTGATATCACTTTGAAATGTATATACAGATACTGTGTAAGACGTTATATACTAAAATACATTCTTAGTCTGGGACTGGGTGCTGATCACCATCACCAGCCTGAACTGAATGCAAATGAAGGATTGTAAGAAATTTAGAAAGAAACTACTGGGAAGAGAAGGGCGTGGGGGTTGGAAAGCAGAATTCAATAGCTTCAGGTGCACTTCAAAGGTTTGCTCAATTATATTTGGGGGGCAAAGAAGGCACTTGGACACCCTTCACTGAGGAAGTAAAAGGACAGCGCTTTTGCTGCATGAAAAAGGGGTTGCAACCAGGGCTGGTTGAAAATGCTGGAGAGAATGTTGGGTGAGATATGTCTTTAGATGAGAGAGTAACTAGTGAATTAAAGTTCAGTCTCTAGAAACCATGTTTTGCTTTTGATTTATATGTACCCATTTGTTTCCAATATGCTGACTCATCAAATCTCCATTCTTTGCTAATAAACATATTCTTGTTTTCACTATAAATATATTAAGTGCTGTGGTGTTAAGCAAAGCGCTGGTCCTGAGTTGACCCTTACTCACAAGCTGGTGTGTACTTTTCCTTTGGGAATAAGAGGCCTGGTAATTCTGTGAGTGTTCACTCGATAAGGGACTGGACACGGCCAGGAACACTCTGAGGATACCACGGTTGGCGTTTGCCAATCACTGCCTGTACAAGGGAGAGCGAGGCCTGCATAGGCCTGGAAGACAGTTCTTGTGCTGCCAGAAGTATGTGGTTTCAGGGATCTGATCCACAGTAGGCACAGACAAACCTGTATCACGATAAGGGCACGTAGTGGTGGGGCTACCTCACAACCCTGGGTACCACCAGGGAGTGTCACAGTGGATTGACTGAGAAACCAGGACCACTTGCCATTGTGGGTAATTATGAAATAACCTACCCATAGGGGGAACTCCTTCCTAATCCAATCAGTAAGTGGTTGGCTTATGTACTGATGCCTGAGGGTTCGAGCTGTAATGTAATGTAATAGCAGATCTCATGGTATACATACAAATGTCTAACCAATCTGTAAAATTCTTCAGTGCTCTGGACTTCTATCACGCGGCATTGAGTTCCATAGGGCTAATATGCATTTCAAATATCAGTTTTAAGTATATTGCCTTTCAGTTTTATTGGCTGTCCTTCTGTTTTTCCATATGGAAGTCTTTCAATGCCTCCAATAGTTCTCCTCAGCCATTTCCTCACCACATCTATTTCTGCTACCTCTTTTCTGAGACAGGGAAACCAGAAATGAATGCAGTATTCTGGGTGAGGGTGTGCCATCAATTTACTGACAGCATCAGAATATGTTCAGTATTCTTATCTTTCCCAGGCTTTATTCTTCACTCTAACATTAAAGACCTGATTAAATTAAGGTTGCTTTACACCTCTCGGGCAGACTAATAGAACTTGGACATGAGTTTAACTAACATCCACTTTACAGCCTGTTTCTACTGCCAGAGTGGTGTCAAGTGGCTTTACTGTACATGAGCATCAAGCCCTAAATCTGCATATTCAGCCACTCAGGTCTTTTACCTCTACGGTTACAGTTAGAAGCCATTAAGATGTATGAATAGAAGTTCAAATCATTCCTTTCAATGTACATTTCCTTTAATTTTTTCACAGTGAAAATCATCTTCTGTCATGATGCCCATTTATTTAAGCCTGGTTTATACACAGGTCTTGACATAGTGTACCGATGTCTGCTGGGGGAGAAGGAAGGGTGATTGTTTTTACTGAAATAATTATACCAGTACAATCTTGAGTGTGGCTATACCTATACCAATATAAAGGCATTGCATTCCAGTATAGTTTATTTCCTGTCCCATACAGCAATAAGCTGTGCTGGTATCAGCACCTTTAAACCAACATCACTATATCCCCACTTCTGTGTCATATCTAGAGCTCTTCAGAAATTTTTTCACTGAAGAATTCATCAAAATTGAAACTTTTCAACGAACAGGCTTGATTACAATGAAATTTTTTTTTTAATTCCAAAACATTTTGGTAAAAAGCTTTGAAGTTACCACAAGGTTTTATTTTGACATTTTCAAAATGAAAAGTTCCTTTTTGAAATGACTTTCCATTTAGCAAGTAAAAAGTATAAAAAACAATTATATGGATATACTTTTTTTTTATAATTTTTTAGTTTCTAAATGGAAAGTCATTTCAAAAAGGAACTTTTCATTTTGAAAATGTCAAAATAAAACCTTGTGGTAACTTCAAAGCTTTTTACCAAAATGTTTTGGACTTAAAAAAAATGTCATATATATAAAATACGAATAAATAAAAAGCAGTCATAATCAAAATGAAATCTTTTGATTGACCCAGACCAAGTCACAAGTCATTCATAGTGTCGAGAATAGGGCTTGTCATCACATACAATGCTATAGCTTCACCAGAACAGCTGCGCCGCTGTAATGCTTTAATTAAGACACTCCTACACTGATGGGAGCGCTTCTCCCATTGACATAGTTTATCCACTTCCCCAGACAGGAGCTCCTGCCGACATTACATTGTTTACACAAGAGTTAGGTCAGTATATAGATCGGATTTTCCATACCCCTGCCCGACGTAGTTATACCAGTATAGATCTATAATGTAGAACTGGCCAAAGACACAGAGGGCCTCATGTCCAGTCTTGCATGGAGATCATAAGGCCATTTTGCCTCTCTTTGAGGAGCTGTATATCATTTCTTTAAATGTTTTGTGGGGGTGGGGAGAGGCTAGGGCTGTTCTAGGCAAAACCTGGCAGTTAGCAAGGGGCGAGAAAGTAATTTGAGGGATAATACTGTTTTCCTTACCCTAACATAATTCTTTGTTTAATGTTGGAAGAAAGTGATTCTTTCAAACAGCCTTTACCATTGCTACATAACACTCCCCTCTTCACATAGCATCTGACAATTAGAAGGCTCATATTTTCCTTGAGGACAACTTGTCACAGAGGATATGGATCCTATAACTTTTTCCTTGTTCTAAGGACAGGTATCTGCTCTGGTTGGCAGATCTAGAAAATGAATGATTTTCTTTCAGACATGATAGATATGCCCCCTAGCCAAATCTGACCATGATCTACCGATATCTTCTTTAGAAGATTGACACAAAGCTTGAAAAATGGTGCACATATCCCTTGACAAGTGCATCTTCTCTGCAAAGCAGTGACATAAAATAGGAAAGAAATTATCTGTGCTGCTTGGCCATTCCATTCCATCATTTTATCTTCTGATTGAAAAAGCTCTTAGCAAAATGATTTTGAGGTGAGGAAGGCTTGAGGCAGCGGTAAAACAAAACATAGTATTTTGCGAAGTGATTTTTAACATTATTTTTGGCTTCTGCATTGTTTGTAATTTCCTAGGAGGACTTTTGTTCCTTGACATTTGGCAGACATTGGATGTTTCTCCCATGGTACACTGATGCTGGAATTAACAGCTGTTTGTAACAACTTCTGCTGCCTTTGCTTCAGCTCAAATCAGGGAGCGGTGTTTTGTGTTGAATTGCTGATGCAGATGCACCAGAGTAGGACAAAACAATAGACCAAAGTGTACTGTGCTGCTCAGGGAATCTGGCCAGAGTCCCACAGCATAGTTGGGCTCTGCTTCAGCAGGAAACTAATTAGATACCATGGGAGCAGCTTCCTCTTGTCCACAGTCCTGGAGGACCCTCTACAATACCCAATTCAACTCCAGCGGTGGAGTGTGTTACTCTGCCCCTGCAAAAGGTAGCAGTGATGTTGCCAGGCAGTAAAGTCAAAAGGTAGGCAGTGTCTCCTTCAATACTGGGTAGGGGCTTTCTGGCACAGGGGGTAAGGCGGAACCAGGAGCAGCAGAGAGCCAGTGGCGAGGGCAGGTGCTAATTTGCATGGACTCACCATTTCATTCTGGACCTCCACAGCTGATCAGTTGCCCTGAGCACCTAACCACATCTGCCTGAGTGGACAGAGTAGTAAAGAGTTTCCCTCTGTGAGAATGAAGGCTTCTGTACCCTTTAGCATTTGGCCCATTGCATGTGTTCAGGTCAAAGCCACTAAACATTGGAAACGCAGGAGAGTTCCCCTGCCTAGCTCTACAATTTTTAATTTTGTTGCTGATGACTTTAAATGATGCCACAGTCTTTGCAGGTGAAGCTCCTGGGGGATGAGGGGCTGCAGGTGGACAGGGCTCCATAAAGCATAGCTGCACCACACCATCACAGTGAACCCTGACACAGGCTACAAAGGCCTTTCCATCACAAGAATGACATTCACAACATTGACACCTCCTTCCACGCAACTGCCACCCCAACAACCCTCCTACCCTCCCAGAAATCGGAAAAGGAAATTAATGACATTGAAAAGGTCAAAGCCTAAACCCCTATCCCAAGCAGAGTTGTTACCCTCAAAAGGATGAGGTGCTAGACATGAAATCCACAAGGGACCCACTATTGCGTCTTATACGGGAGTTGCACAAATACTAGGGTGACGGATAGCAAGATGGATCTAGCTAATTATCTAAGAGAGTAGACTGAATTAACCAGGGCTAAAAAAATGTATCCCATCTCATGAGCATTTATTATTAATGACCCATCTTTTTCTTATTTCCCTTCTCCTAATGCCTTCCCAGCTATACTGCAGACATGCACACTATAAATGGGAACATGCACAGCTAGTGCTAAAGTTCATTTTAAACTATATTTAAGTTAATTTCTTATCTTTGTTAAACTAGCCCTACTTTAATTCTAATAGCTTTATACAGACCAGCATGAAGTTCGCACTCTGGATAGCGTTTTTAAATACTTTAATTGTCGCTCTGCCACTTGGAACAGAAGATAACATGAGTCTTTTCAGCTGTAAGATTCTCTGCCAGCTTTCAGTTTAGCATATTAATAAGATACACGTAATGTATGTAGGGTTTGACTCTGCTGCCTTGAATTTATATAGGGTAAAAGTGGTAGAAGCATATATTGATTTTACATGAGTGTAAATGACTACACACGATGTAAGGGAATGGAGAATCAGGCCCATAAGTTTGCATTTTGGAAAATTACGCCTCTTATACAGATTTTTGTTTCCACATTTTTTTTACTCCCAATGAAATGCTGAAAATGGGATCCAATCTTACAAGGTGCCCAATGCTTGGTGTCAAGTACTCTCCATGTCTGATCCAGTCATTCACCAGATTTCTGTGAGGGGAATCAGTCTTTGGATCCCTGAGTGTTCTAAGTGTCCTTAATTTCAGCAGGCTCCAGCACTCTTTCCTCTCTTGGTCTTTCTGGCACATTTCCTGGGCACTGACTCTCAGTCTGCTACCTGTTGCCAGAAATGGCCCCCTCTCAGCCCACCTGCCTTGCGCCCCCCCCGCATGCCCCCTCAGGACCAGTGCCAACCCCCAAGACACCCCAGTAGCTCAAACACACCCACTCCCAGAACTCCACTCCCAAACTCTGAGCCTTTAACTCTCTGAGGAGGGCATGATAATTGTGAAGCATTTTACACACAGACAGAGAGATGTACTGCCCTGAGTCTAACACACTTGCTCTTTTACACTTAACAGCCCAAGTATACAGAGCAGACAAAATAAACCCTATATGCATCTCCCTACCTCTGTTTCCTCACCACTCCAGGACATCCTTTGTGTTGGTTTAGGGCTATCTGGATCCACTCAAGTACCTTCTGTTCCAGAGCATGCTTTGTGTGCCAAAACATAGTCTTATCCCCTAGCTCCTGTGACCACCCGTCCTCCTTCCTGGGTGTCGCTCTCCCTCAAGTTCCCCCTGAGAACCCTTAATTAATCCCCTGGTTTGTCACCTGGCTTCTTTTGTTCTATGTTTGGATAACATGCCACTTGCTCCACTTCCTCCTTCTCTTCAGGTAAGAGTCAGAAGCACTGTCGCTCTGCTGAGCAAACCCACTTAGCATCTCCATTGTCCATTCAAAGCAGCGTTGTTACTCTTACGTGTTGCCCGTTGGCCCTGCTCTGGGGAAGACATGTTTTCAGGCTGCTGGCTGCGGTGGATACAGCTACAGGGGAGCAGTCAGTAGTTTTCATAATAGCAACTGCATAATATTAACCAGAATTTATGTGTGGTACAGCCCGGTCCCCAAACTCATCATACTGTCATGGGCTTCAATTGGCGCTGAAGGTGCGCAGCATCTGGCAGGATATGCTTAGCTCCTCTCAGGCCTCGGTCCATTGTGTGGATGGTGAACTATATACTGTATATGCCAAATCCTCCAGACAGCAAGCTATATCTATGCATAAATTTTGATTGTGATGGCTCCCTAACAGGCTGAGTATATTTACATGGGTAACTGTTTGCATACTCCATTTGTCACCAGCTTGTTTCTCATTCCTTTCCCACACCGTGATGGGGAATATGTACCCTGCAGGGGACAAAGACATCAGCAAATCTGGGGGAGACTTTGTAGTAGATCCCTTTCAGTAGCTCCAACTCTTTCAGAGAGGTTAGATAGGCTTGGAGGAAGGGGTGGTCCCTAGAAGTGGGCCTCATTAGGAAAGTAGGACTTCAAAAGGGAAGTGTTTAGCCTATGAACTAGGGGCTAGGTTCCAAGGAGGAACATACTTTGTCCAGACCTCTGGGGTGAGGAAACAGGACATAGGGGTGAACTGCACAAAAGGGACACAGCCTCTTGGCCTGAGTCTCCTCTCACATACATTTTACACTCATGTGTCCCCACTGGCGTCAGTGGAGTCACTCCAGATTTACCCTAGAATGGGAGGAGAATCAGGTCCTTGGAGATGAGGGAGGAAGAGCATAGCTGTTAGGGTAGTGTCCCTGGAGAAAGGCATTAATTGTGAGTTAAACCCTTGACTGCTTCAGAAATAGTTTGTTTCATACCTGGCTGTGTAAATTCTTAAGTGACCAGGGTCAAGTGATCCCACTGGCACTGCCAATACAAGGATACATATTTGAGGCCTCATTTGGTGATCACTGGATCAAAAATCTCCTGGCTTTAACACATTTGAAATTTTGCACAGAAGACCATAGATGTCATGTTTGGCAATTTTGCTTTGTGGGGAGGAGAGTGAAAGGGTTGAAGCGGCAAAGAGAAAACCTTATTCACATTTAAAACAGCCTCACCAAAGCACTGAAGTGCTTCCAAAACTTTGGCCTAACAATGCCTCTAGTCTTCCTTGCCTTTTGTTAGTTCATTATCCCCAGTTCAATTTAGACTGTAGGCATATCTGGACATGAATCATGCCTTTATATGTTTCTAGAGCGCTTTTGGTGTCTCAGCATTACAGTAATAATGATCATCACAGTCATTAGAAACCAAGGGAATTCAGACTTAAGGTTACACTTAAAAGAAACATCAAATATTTCAAAATATGGAAATGCACAGTTAGGACACTCAAAATTAATTCTTAATGTACACCCCATAGCGAACCTCCCAGCTCCCTCGCTTTGTTCCATTCAGATCTACTTTGTAAGGTGTATTTATTTTTTGATCAGGGCCTTTTTCTAAAAGCTTTAAGAAGCCGGCACTACTAGGCTGAGGACAAATTGCATGTGGAAAAGCCACTGTAACTGTACCAATTATTGGTGTACCACAGAGCTTTCTTTGATTAATTGTCTTCATACATTCATGTCTTCAGTACAAAGTGTGATGCTTCATCACCACACTAATCTTTGCTCTTTTCAAGACGTGAATGCTATAATTTCCTGATCTGGGCCTAGGAGGTTTGTTTATGCAGGTATATATAGCTCTGTGTCTAATAACATTTGTGTATTTGGTGGTACATGAAATCATAATGGGAATGATTGCCTTTAGTCTGCCATTTGCAGGCTCAGGAATCTGTAGACCACGGTACATTTGTTTCTGTGGCCTTTGTATGACCACAAAGCAGACTGGAATTGGCAGAATCCCTGTGTATTATTTAGAGTAAGTCACTGATAACATGAAATTTGTTATGAAGAGATTAAACCTCTCGAAAGGTTCTGATTTTTCTAGCGATATTTAAAACTGCACTCAGCTTCATGGTATTTGAGTGCCCATGTCAGAATATTACTACCTGGGCAGCATTAAGGTTGTTTCAATGCCTTAACTATGAATTCCCAAGTTTTCAAATATTTGTATTTCTTGTAGATTGAACCTCACTGCTGAATTTCCTGATAACTCTCCTGTAAGCTTTCTTTGCCCACTGATACAAAATCTTGTCCTTAACTCACCCTAAAGGTTTTTTTCTTAGTTGTGTGGTTGCTTCTCCTCCCCCCCGCCCCAACTTTTAAAACAGTGTTTTTAGCATACATTAGCAGGTAGGGAATGCTGGGGCTGGGGGCACAGGGAAACTCAGGAGCTTAGACACTCCACATTACCCTGACTCTTCCGCCTCCATAAATAATCTGGAGTCCACATAAGTTCCATAACTTGATTTTGGTGTCCCTTCCAGCTTTCGCTACCTGAGGGCTTTGAAAAATCCATAGAGTCTGCTGCAGGTTTTAGCAGCCTAAGAGGAAATACGGGCCCAACGTGGACTCAGATAAAATCCAGAGCGGCTGCTGCAGTTTTTGATACAACCTATAGGGAGGCAAGTCTGAGACTGGGATCAGGACTCATGATATGGAAGTCCGCGCCCCTTAGCATGCCATGCTCCCCTTGGAGGGATGATGCAGTTACTTGTCCCTTTTGGGGGATGAGGGAAGGATATATGAAAATTCTGCCCCATGTTGGTGATGTGTGAAGAACTGCTCTCTAGTCCCCTGGGAGCATGTGGTGTTTCTATTGCCACCAGACTCACCTATGCAGAAGGGGGAGGCATTAGCAGCAGCAGAATGTTTGTTATCTCCTGTAGGGAAGGCAATGAATAGTTTCCCACCATATGCCATCTGCAGGGGAGGCGCTTTGAAGATAACATTGCCCGGGGAAGGACCTCTGCTGAATAAGGTACATCCTCCTCCCTCCCTCAAACCCTGTGGGTTGAGCTCTAAATGCTAACAACCACATGGGTACTAGTCCCTCGTTGTTAATGAAATTTTAGGAGGAGCTACAGTATCATATTTGGCCAGGACTGAGCTACTTCATTGGTAGATTATTAGGCTTTTGTACTCCCCTGGCCAGAATGAGCTTGTGATGAAAACACCAATGGATTAAATCCCCACGCCTTTGAAGTCAGCGGGAAAACGTCCATTGGCTTCATGGGGACCAGGATATAACCCAGTATGTTGTATTTGCTATAGTACTAAGATGGGGGAGACCAGCTATTTTAATGCAATAGTGAAATGTTTGAAATTTAGCTGGAGATACATGGAAAATCTGCCTGGGGAGCAAATTCATCTTTTATTAAAACAAAGCAAACTTGCCAATACTGCCAGGCTCAACAGAAGCTTGATTAAAGGCAACAGGGAATTTACAAATCCGGGAAAGAGCCGAGCACTGGAAAAATAAAAAGTGCTAGATCAGTTAAAAGTAGCTAAGGGTCTGAGGCTGGTCATTACAGATGCAAAAGCTGGACTGCCTCAAGGAGAGTGGCTGTCATGTGGGAAAGGCAAAAGAAATCTTCAGGGAGTGAGTGCAACCCCTGTATCTAATCAGACAGAGCACTGGTAACCGTCAAAGTACATGGAGCATCTTGTCAGAGCAGGGACATTGATGTGGATCCAGGGGCGCTGGAACAATTTGTACAGTGAGAGCCATTGAACCACACTGTAAAGCCTATATATAATGGAAACCATTTCCAGCCAGGGGGTGCGGCAGCACCTATGTGTGGATCCGAGTGCCAGAAAAAATACGTGTCCATTAAAACAGAGCTAAAGCGCAGGAGCTTTGGCATGAATTAACAATAACTTAGGCTCTGTCTACAGAGCCCCAGTGTAACTATGGGACATTCTGCAGTAAACAGAGTTCGTGTAATCCCTGCTTTGCACCTTTACAGCATTAGGGGCTTGCACTGGTGTAAGTACATCATTGTAGCTTTAGCTGTAGTACATGAGCACTCCCAGAGACAAGCCTTAGGAAACAATGTTTAATGATGACTCTGGATGCCTCATTCTCACTGCAGTGACTGGCACTGGCAACACATGGGGATCCAAAAGTGACATCTTTGAGGCTGATTAGACACCAGGTATGTGCACCAGACTCAGGAACGAGAACAGGACAAGGACACACATCCTGACGTACTTTCTAGTTTTGTCACTGGCACTGAAAGTCTGGGTGGCCAGGCCTTAGACAGCAGGAAGACGTCTCTGAGAAGATGGCTCTTTCAGGCAGCTGCTGCACCACACACAAAGGCAGCGACCTGGAGCAGTTGGCTTCCCTCCTGCTTCTTGCCCAGGCCTATTTGCCAGGGAGAGTGGCCAAATGTGCCAGTGGGGGAGGCGCAGGAGGAGGATAGAGCCCTTCCCCACCCACAAGTAACGCAGGACAGGAAGAGCTCAATGACCCCAAGCAAGGCGCCGAGTTCCTGCATCCCTAGGGGGTGCTATGCCCCAGGTCCTGCCCCCACTCCACCTCTGCTCCTCCTTCTACTCCCACTATCCTCCCCTTCCCTAGCGCCTCCTGCACACTGCTGAATGGCGGGCGGTAGGTGCTGGGAGGGAGGGGGAGGCACTGATTGGCAGGGCCCATCGCAAGCGGGAGGCACTCGGGGGGAGGGGTAGGCACTGATTGGCAGGGCCTGCCAGCAAGCGGGAGGTGCGGGGAGGGAGGGGGCGCACGAACTTGGCTGGCTAGGCTGAGCTCGGGCAACTTGCCCAGGGCCTGGCCTATAGAACTTCTCTGGCAGCCACGTGCCCTTGTGATTGGCAGGGCCCACCAGCAAGCAGGAGGCGCCGGGGGGGGGGAGGGGGAGGAGCTACTCTATTTTTTTTCTGTTGGGGCTCCAGCCCCAGAGCACCTACGGTGTCAGCGCTTATGGGTGGGGTGGTCACATGTTCTCTCCCCTTTAGATTGTGCCTCCCCCACCAATACATACATCATCTGTAGTGGAAGGGACATGCTTTCAGCTTCACAGAGTGCTTCCTCAGGTCTGGGGAAGGTAACCAGAGTGTTCACAAGCTGGGACAGATAATTAACCATAAGGGGTTCACACTTGTCTTAGGAGTTTACTTACAATGAAGTGGGCACTGAACATCTGTGCAGTCATAGGACATAGGAGGGTAGTAGGCAGTCAGGTGCGTAACAAATCGTTGTAATGAGCCATAAAACTAGTGTCTCTGTTAAGTTCACGATTTTTAGTGTCCAGCAGAATTATGACTTTAAGTTCCCAGGCTTGCCTATTGAAAGTGATGGGCAGGTTTCCTTGGAGGATGAGGACTGAGAGGTCTGATATGCAGTGATTGCTTTGTGAAAAGTGTCCGCCCGCAAGTGATAGGATGTTTTTGTCTTTTATCATTTTTCTGTGTGAGTTAATCACTATGCTCTCCAATGGTCTGGTTTCACCCACACAGTTGTTGGGGCATTTGATGCACCAAATGAGGTACATTATGTGTTGTGATAGGCATGCATAGGACCCGTGGATCTTGAAAGGTGTGTTATGTGGAGCATAGATCATTGGAGCAGGTTAGGTATGTCTGCAGGTTTTGCATCTGTTATGCTGGCAAGGTCTGGTGCTACTTTGAGTTGTTGTACCCTAGTCTGAGGGGAACTTGCATCTGATGATAAGCTTGGCAAGATTGGGGGGTTATTTGAAAGCCAAAATTGAGGCTTTGGGAAAGATTTCTTTTAGGATTTCTTCTTTGTATTCACTAGGATTTTACTTTGAGTTAGTTAACTTGAGTTAAGAACCCATCTTTTTTTTCCAGTGAACACAAGGCCCTGGAAGGTTCTGGAATCTCTGGTGCTAGGGGCACTATTCTCATTGCACTAGAAAAAGAAAGCAATGAACTCACAATTATATTTTGCAGTTATTTTGTATGTGCAAATATAGCCACATGGGTGAGAGGCAACAAACCCTCTTTTCCTGGCAGAGCTTCCCCTCCCCCTGCCACAATAGACAAGATTTGTGCTTTTTCCCTCCCCCATCCACCCTTCCCTGTGTCTGGCATGAGCAGTGTGTCAACAGACGCCTCAGATTCCAATGACTAAATTAAATGGAGTAATCTGATCAGGATGAAATGCCAAATGAGTCACCTCCTTCCGCATCAGTCCTAGTGCCACCTGCCCCATGCCTCTTTGCTTTCCTGGTCTGCTGCTCAGTGCCTGAGATAACGGGAGATGGACATGATAAGGGAGGAGATAAGGTTAAAACTTTACTGTGGTTTAGCTAGAAAGACCTTGTAGCGCAAGGTGACATTTGTGCGGGATACAGTCCTTGCTTTTTTTCAGTGGAAACTGCAGGGTGCTGTATTTCCTAACTGTGAGGCAGCTTGCAGGATCGGGGCCTTAGCAGAGAAAATGCTGAAGAAAGAAATGCAAAAGAAATGCAGACTCATTTCCAGTGGAGTCACCATTCCCCTTCCCCCACCAGTAACTAATTAAGTCAGGTCCCTATTCTATGTGTGTAACTTTTTTTTTTTAATAGCATTGATCAATTTCCTCACTAGGATGAGGCATTTAAGGAAAGAACAGCAGTTTCTTATCTCACCCATCACAAATATGTCCCCCCACATTTTAAACCATTCCCTCCCCAGCACGCTTTGCAACAGTTAACTTATCATAAGAGACAGTGTAACTGTGGGACAACAGGCGTGTCAAAGGTTTTAGTTGTCCAATTATCAGACAAACATAACCACACACAGCTAAACTAATGCAAATAGTTTCTCTGCTCATTCATCCTGTTCACTTGCTTCAGGCTTTGTTCTGCAGTCATAAGCAAACTCTGTTTTCTCTCCCTCCCTGCTGTGTTCTTCTTGAACCAAAGCAAAGGCTTTGTAATATCCCCTTGTTCTCATGCAGGGCACCTACAGATCTGTCCCATTCCTGGATTTTCCTCAAACTCCAGAAAGCAGGAATATCTAGGTACATATCACCCACCCATGGTTTACTCTTAGCATTTGCAAATGCTGCATCCTGAGGCCCCAATCCTCCAGTCATAGAATCATAGAAAATCAGGGTTGGAAGGGACCTCAGGAGGTCATCTAGTCCAACCCTCTGCTCAAAGCAGGACCAATTCCCCACTAAATCATCCCAGCCAGGGATTTGTCAAGCCTGACCTTAAAAACCTCTAAGGAAGAGCTTCCCCACCTCCTAGTGTAACCATTACCAGTGTTTCACCACCCTCTTACTGAAAGTTTTTCAATTACCAGCCTAACCTCCCCCACGCAACTGGAGAACAATCCTTGATTCTTATCTGGACATTGAGAAAGTCTAGATCCACCCCTCTTTGGAAACCCTCCTTCACGTGTGTTGAAGCAGCTTAGTCAAATCCGCCTCATTCTTCTCTTCTGCAGGATTAATCCCAGTTCCTCACTCTCTCTTAAGTCATTGTGTTCAACCTCTAATCATTTTTGTTTGCCCCTCCACTGGGACTCTTTCCAATTTTCCACTCCTTCTTGTGTGTGGGGCCCAAACTGGGGACCACAGTAATCTCAGCTGAGGCCTCCACACATGTCGATAGAGGGAATAGTCAGTCCCTTGATCTGGCTGCAATTGCCCCTACTTATCAGCCCCAAATGCTGTTGAGCCTTCTTGACACAGGCCACACTGTTGACTCATATCCAGCTTCTCGCCCACTGTAACCCCTAGGTCCTTTTCTGCAGAACTGCTGCCTAACCATTCGGTCCCTAGTCTGTAACAGTCCATGGGATTCTTCCGTCCTAAGTGCCAGACTCTGCACTTGTCCTTGTTGAACCTCATCAGGTTTCTTTTGGCCCAGTCCTCTAATTTGTTTAGGTCCCTCTCTATCCTATCCCTACTCTCTAGCATATATACCACTCCTCCCAGTTTAGTGTCATCTGCAAACTTGCTGAGGGTGCAATCCATGCCATCTTCCAGATCATTAATGAAGATATTCAACAAAACTGGCCCCAGGACCGACCCTTGGGGCACTCCATTTGAAAGTGGCTGCCAACTAGACATGGAGCCATTGATCGCTCCGCGTTGAGCCCGATGATCTAGCCAGCTTTCTATCCACCTTACAGTCTAATCATCCAGTCCATACTTCTTTAACTTGCCAGCAAGAATACTGATCTACAGTCAGATCTATGTGGGCACAGAGTCACACACCAATGCAGACTCCCACTGAGATGAATGGGACTGAGCATGGGTGTTAGGTGTCCATGCAGATTCAGTTGCAGGATCAGGGCAGCCTTCTCTGCCCAATTTCACTCTCTGGCACTTGGATGGAGTTAAACCACAGATTATGCCCAAGAGTGGAATAGGGGAGCCATGGAAATGGTGGCAACTCAGTTTTTCAATCAAACTCCATTTGTACATACCCCAGCCTTGCCACATATAGTGAGCTGTGGATATGGAGGCGAGGAGGGTTAGGATATAGCTAATAAAGCCCCAGAAGAGTCAGAGCACATTACAGTACATATTTCATACAGCGCTGAGAGAGCAGCCTGGGTTTTGGAAGCAGGCGGGTATTTCCCCTGCATCCATGAATCTGCCAGTGAACCTGGAGTGCAGAATTGTAACTGTGAAGTTCCTGTCTGGCCAGGGAATTGTTACAGTATTATTGCAATTTTTAGGTTTTAACCAAAAGCAATAACCTCTGTGTCTCTTTTAAAGCAACAGCCACCTGTTGCAACATAGATTGTGATAGGGTTTCATTAGTAGGATTCATTCCTTAATTGCCATTTAATATGATACTCCTTCAGCTCACACCTTGGAGTGGTCCCCCTTAAAAACATGCCAGTTGCCTTAGATAGGTTATTTTCAGAGGTCTTGAACACCAACAATGCCCTCTGCCATCAACAGGAGTTGCAGGTGCTCAGCACCTCTGGCAACCAGGCACTAGCCTCAGTAGCTGATGTAGTCAGTGGAAATATGCCCATCCAGAGACACAGACACCTTTAAGCCATCTTTGTACTCACCTGATCTTGGGCTGCTCTGGGGTACGGCGAGGCTCCTGGCATAATGCAGAGCCCTGGGGCTCTAAGTTCCAGCAGCTTCCATGGGCTTCCCTATAGGCCACAACACAGCCTGGAATCTGTGCTGTGCTGCATGTCTTGGCCTGGCCCTCCAACACATCCCTCACTCCCTCAGCCTACACCTACCTCAGGGCTTGCATGAGGGTCTTCCAAAGTGCCTGTGAAATGAGACTCTTTCCCTGGCTGGATATGGGGCTTTTAGGGCTTCCTTATGGTGCTCTGGTGCTTTCACCTGGTATACAGGGGCTGGAGCTTGAGTGATGAGCTTGCCCAGAAGCTTCCCCAAGTGAGCTAAAGGAGCCACTATGGCCTCAGCACAGTAGGTTCTCATCCTCTATGTGGACCAACAAGCAAAGGGAGGCCATCACACACATTTAGCCAGCATGTTACAAAGGTATTTTCTACAGCATTGATAGGCTGCAACGGGGGCACTGCACAGCAGAGACGCTGGGGATATTATTATTTATTTAGGGTAAAATTGGCATGTTTTTAAGGTTGACCGCCCTCTAGGATTTAGTCCCAACAGCAGTTACATTTCTTCATCCTTATGTAACCTGTTATGTAACCTCTGTTATTAACAACTTATTTTTATTGTCCTCTGTTGTGTTCCCAGGCTCATATTCTTTTTTAAGTCATTTGCTAAGAATATATGTTCTCATCAGGCCAGGCAGGGGGTTAAATATATGTAATAGTAGGTTTGCTTTTCTTGCTTGCCTTACCAGGATTTGTATGTCCCATTACAAGCAGATAGGTATATTAGCAGGTTAACAGAGGCAAAAATCTGCCATCTGTTTTGCTAAATCCACAACCAAATGATTTTTTGAGGGGGATCCTTTCATGAGAGATAAAAGACTAAAATCAATGATAGGACTGCCTGAAGGCTGAAGTTTCATTTTATCTTCAAGGGAAAAAAAATCAGGAATCAGCTATTCCAGTTGCTCTCTGTTAGGTTTGGTTTAAAAATGTCACTTATACACAAAGCAGTGATGAAAAAGCTATTTATCTGAAGGCAGACTGTGGTATAAAGATTCTCACTGACCCATTTGTTTATGAAATTAGATAAGTATAAGTAACTAACCTT
Source organism: Chelonoidis abingdonii (assembly GCF_003597395.2). Lineage (NCBI taxonomy): Eukaryota > Metazoa > Chordata > Testudines > Testudinidae > Chelonoidis > Chelonoidis abingdonii. Next base: position 52,382,562 of record NC_133783.1, read on the forward strand.
GTTTACTGCAATAAAAGACCTTTATGTTATGTGAAACCAAAACTTTGATATGTGGGGAAAAAAACCAGACAAAACTAGTTATAAGAAAGTTGCAAGAGGGGATAAAGATAACTTCAAATGACTATATGCTCACACACAAGGCTAACCCTCTTATTTGCTCAGATATTACTCAGTGATTTAAATTATTTCAGGGGGAAAGTGCATGGTGACAGGTCATCAAGAATAATTCTACACATCCCACATCTGAATCACTTGCAAGATATGTGAAGACTATTTAAATTAACCCACTAAAATGAGTGTTAGTCCCAACAGCAGTTACATTTCTTCATCCTTATGTAACCTGTTATGTAACCTGTGTTATTAACAACCCTTTTATTGAGGGTGGATGGTGGAAAATCTGCTTCAAATAAATGGTTGGCAGAGTATATCTAAGAGCTACAGGAAGGATACATTTGAGGTGTCTCTAGACGGGACTGGATCAAAGATTCCACAGTGTAAGAGAGCCATGTTACCAAGGCCGATTTTACTGACTAGTCAATGCTGTGATATCCTTTGCAGAAGCACCAGCTTCTTCAAAGTTTCATTCAAAGACATAACATGTTTTCAGCTTAGGTAACTATCTATATCAACAGATATGTAGGCAGCTGGCCGTGTTGTATCCCAACCCCTTTTGTATGGGCAACTGAATCCAAAGGGAAACTAATGAGTTTCCAATCAATTTTCCTTTGCAGCTGGCTTCCTGTACAAGTTTGCTGCAGGGATAATCTGATTAGAATTAATTGCTTTCTTCATAGGTCCTACATCACACCCTTTAAACACAGATCTGGCTGCAGGTAGAAACGAAACAGAATCATGAAATCATAGTCAGTTTCACCCACGAAAGCTCATGCTCCAAAGCGTCTGTTAGTCTACAAAGTGCCTCAGGATTCTTTGCTGCTTTTGCCTTTCAACAGTTTTCTTTCCTTCTCCGTCACTGAGCTGTTAATGTAGCAAGGTGAGGTGTTACCTTGTAAAAAAAGAATAGCCACAACAGCAGTAAAGTATTTCTTTTCTCTTGCCCAGCATCCATCGATGTGTTCTTCTGCTGTCTGTCCTGTGCCATTGCCTCATGTAAAGCCTCCAGACAGCTACTAAATCTTATCTGATTCTACCTTTTCTCTCCTCAAGAGCTATTAATTATCCACTCCTTACTCATCCTCCTGACACATCTATTCTCATCACTTCTTCATCCTTTGACCCTACTTGGAATCATTACCAGTCTAATGTAGTGTACTTTGTATTCCGTGGACACAGGAAACTAATTGTTTGCATGGATTACACTGCTCTACAGCCAAAATTCTTCTGAAATAAATGTAGTCAAACTTTATGAATTCTGGGTCACTGAGAACAAAAATGATGCTTAAAATTGTTGATTGGCTTTAGTCTAGCTGTTGGGCTCCAGACTACAGCAGTGGAATCTCCTGGCAGGTGATGTTAGGGTTTCCATGTTCCGTGACTGTCAAAAGGATCTTGTCCCTCTTCTTCATGGAAGGTGACTCTTGTAGCCTGCAACAACATCGATGGTGTGCTGGCAGCCCTCAACATCGTTCATTGATCCAAGATGAGTGGAGACTGTTCATTGCTTCATCGAAGACGCAGTCTTAAAGCTGTTTTGCTGCATAATGGCAATGTTTTGCCATCAATTCCAGTTGGTCATGCAGTCCATATGAAGGAAACCTATGACAACATGAAACAACTTTTGAGGTGCATAAACTATGACCAACATCAGTGGCAGCTTTGTTGCGATTTGAAGGTTGTTGCTCTCTTGCTTGGTCTGCAGACTGGATACACACAAAGTACTGCTGTTTCTCTGCGGATGGATAGTCGTGCAAGAGATTCCCACTACATCAAGAAAGATTGGCCACTCCGACAGTCATTGGAGCCTGGGAGGAAAAAGTTTCAGCATCCACCACTTGGTTGAATCAAGGAAGATTTTGTTACCACCTTACACATCAAGCTGGGTCTGATGAAGAACTTTGTCAAGGCCATTTCTCTCCATTCGAAGGTTGGATCTGTAGCTCCGCCCAACAACAATCGATCGGTGTGTCGGATGCACAACATCTTTCACGAATCCCAGAATTGAGTGGAACTGTTCCATGCCTATCAAGACGAGTCGTAAAGCGTTTTGCTGCATAATGGCAATGTTGCCATCAATTCCAGTGTGTCCATGCAAAGTCTCACCGAGAACGGAAAGCCAACTCTATGACAACATGAAGACAACATTGAGGTGCATAAACTATGACCAACATCAGTGGGCAGCTTTGTCGTGTTGATTGAAGGAGTGTTGCTCATCTTCCTTGGTACGCAGAGCGATACACATAACTTCGCGTAATTCCTCTGCGGATGGGAATAGTCGTGCAAGAGATCCCACTACATCAAGAAGAGATTGGCCACTCGCACAGTTTTAGTGGAGCCTGGGAAAGAAAAAAGTGTTCCGCATTGCCACCACTGTTGAAGTCACGAGAGAATTTGTTACGCACCCTTACATCAAGCTGGGTCGAATGAAGAACCGTTCAAGGCCATTGACAAAAACACAAGATCTTCAAGTACCTCCAAAATGGGAAACCATAGGTTTAAGATGAAAGCAAGATATAAACAGGACAGGTGAAATATTATCATGTAAAGCAACCATAAACACATGAAAAGACCTAGGTTTACAATTTATGATTAAAACTCTACTATCTACACAATATACATAGACATAAAATGTAAAAACTTAAATATCTTAGCAACAGTAGCCAATCAGTTATTTTAATTGTCATATTTGAATTCAGCACACCAAAATACATAATAAATACCACATTTTATCTCTGAAGCAGACAACTTCTCAGAAATTGTAGACCAGTGTTACTACAGAGCTTCACTGGAAGAATCAAACATTTTCTTAATGCCTTGCTAACAGCGGCGGCTCTAGACATTTTGCCGCCCCAAGCATGGCGGCATGCCGCAGGGGGCGCTCTGCTGGTCGCTGGTCCTGCGGCTCCGGTGGACCTCCCGCAGGCTGTGGTGGAGCTGCAGGACCAGCGGACCCTCTACAGGCACACCTGCGGGAGGTCCACCGGAGCCGCGGGACCAGTGGACCCTCCGCAGGCATGCCGCCGAAGGCTGCCTGCCTGCCGCCCTCCCGGCAACCAGCAGAACGCCCCCTTGGCATGCCACCCCAAGCACGTGCTTGGCGTGCTGGGGCCTGGAGCCTCCCCTGCTTGCTAATTTTCCTTTTCATTTCTTCCATAAGACAAACCTTACCATTATAAAGCATGTTTGCCGATCCTCATGAAAATGCCATATAAAAAATTCTTTGTCCAGTACTTATATTTTTATGTAAGCTGAATGCTTTCTCACCTACACTAGAGAGGTGGAATGGCAGAAATCAGTGGCAAATGTAATAGGACATTAAACATGATATATCAAAAGCAAGCCTATTTCTATACTTAGATTTTTGGTAACCCCTTAAAGTAGGTCTCACTGTGTATGCTCCTTGTTTTACTTTCTGGCATTTCAACTTGAACAGTGTTAAGCAATGAAGTTACTTGCTCTTTTGTTTATAGTTAGCTTCACTTTCAAATTCTGAATGGTTAGGTTGCAAGGGAATTTTGTCAAAAAGCATTTCTACTGATTATTTTAAATGAAAGAAGTATTTCAAATGGTCTCAACTGGTATGTAAGAAAGGACAGTTTGGCTCAATAAAATAAGTTTTGAAAATGCACAGAACGTTTTGAAATTTTTCTTTTAAAAATAGCCAGATACATTAGGTTCTAAAAGACTGATCTGTGACTCACTGAAGTCAGTCTGAGCCTTTCCATTCATTTAAATGGGCTTTGGATCAGAACCTAAGCATAACACAAGGGCATATGTACAAAATGAAGATATTTTAGACCAGTAGAACTCCTGTTGCCCAGCCAATGAATAGGACTGGAAAATACAATATTAGTCCCATAGCAGTATAGACAATCCAGTGATAACTCTTGATCATGGGCATGGAAGCATGTGTAGAAGCACATTACCACTTTACAGTTAAAATGAGACTGATTCCTTAGAAAGAATCTAACGCAGATTTTGCCTCCGTCTTCTAGTTTTTGTTGTTACAGGACTATAACCAAGTTCACTCACTGCTAGATACCCCCTTGTGGCCAGACATGGCATAGCCTGTAGCTCTCTTGCTGGACTCATGCCCCGCCACTGATCATCACTCCAGCACTGTGGCAATTTCTCTGTCAGTAACTTGGCCTGCCAGCTGGGCTCAGTAACCCTTCCGGTGGGCTTGTATGCCCCACTTCCTTTGGGCCAGTGGGGCAAACCAATCCCACGCTCTACTCTGGGTTCCAGCTCGGTGCCCTGAACTGAACAGCTAGGCCTGCAGCTTTATCTGTGCTGCAGTTTTCCCTGGGCCACTTCCTACACAGCCTCTTAAGTTCTCCTCTGGGTTCCTCTGCCTCTTAACTGCTTAATCAGGGTCTCTCCCAGGCCTCTCCACTTGTATAGTTTTTCCTTACCCTGAGATTTCTGCCTGCCATTCTCTCTCTCCAGCCCATGCCCCAGCTGGGCTTTACCACTACTTAAAGCCTGCCTCTCATGCCCACTACTGTAGCCACTTTCGGCTCTTCAGATGGTATTTGCCTGATTCCTCTCAGGTGGGCCTCAGTCTGTAATCAGGCTGACTTAGCCCCAGGCTCGCCAGCTCCCTGGGCACATCCCCCTGTTAAAATGACAAATAAGCTAAACTTTTAATAGCCTGGATATTGATTAGTGGATGGCTGCTGCATCCCTTCTCCCCAGAACACCATGTTAAACTGGTGGTGGTTTTGGCTGTGGAAGGCTCATGTGAGAGAGCACTAGACAGGGCTGGCTCCAGGCCACAGCGTGCCAAGAGCGTGCTTGGGGTGGCATGCCGAGGGGGGCGCTCTGCCAGTTGCCGGGAGGGCGGCAGGCGGCTCCAGTGGACCTCCCGCAGGCATGCCTGCGGTAGGTCCACCGGAGCCACGGGGCCGGCTGACCATCCACAGAAACGCCTGCAGCAGGTTCACCGGAGCTGCGGGACCAGCAAGCGGCAGAGTGCCCCCCAGCGGTGTGCCGCAGTGCTTGGGGTGGCAAAATGGCTAGAGCCGGCCCTGGCACTAGAGACACACGTTTCAGTTCAGGATAGTTCTCTCTCTACACACACACACACACACACACACACACACACACACACACACACACACACACACACACACACACACACACACACACACACACCCCCCTACAATAACCCAATTCTGTCCTTTCTTTTTTCTTACTCAGCACAGTATGCAGTAATCTCACATGAGCCTGAATCTTGCAAGTTATGTAGAGTTTTGACAGAACTGTCACTTCCCTTACAATACAATGCTTTTTGGGCTTGCATTCATTATTAAAAAAATATTATTTGTCCTAGGATTAGTCAGTCCCAGTGCAATGCTTGAAGATTAATTTGTAGTGATTTATCTGGGTCATAGATCAGTACGTTATACACAACAAAATTGCATATGTATCTAATCTTGTAGTAGGACAGATCAAGTTATTACGGTAATGTGTGTCAGAAAATGAACAGGGTTTACATTCTCTTTTGGTTGGAAATGAAAACTGTTAGGTAATTCTCTTTGTCGGTTGCCAAAGGAGAGGTGTCTGTAGATTTTTTAAGTCAATTGCCATGAAAAGTGTTCCCATCTCTCTGACCTTGCAGCTTGAGGCCCAAATCTCACCATAGGATTTAAGAATTCAGGCTCCCGTGGAGTCACATTGCCTTCTATTTTCTTCCTAAACCCATGGATGTTCCATTTTCCATGGGCAAACAATATATCCTCATATTTTCAAGGTATACGAGTTAAACGAGTGGAATACCTGGTTTATCTTGTTTGTGTTGCTAAGAACTGCATGCCCTAATCCAGTCAGATAAATATATTACTAGGTTAGCTTTAAAATACTGGCAAAAATGTGTTTGGGCTGCATTAATGCATGAGTCTGTGCTGGTGGATCCCAATGCAAAATGAGGACCTAAGTCTGTTTCTTAACCATACTGTTCTTTTATTTGCTATCTCCTGAAGCCTTAATAAGTCATGCATCAATATCCTCTTTTTTTGTCTATGCTATCATGTGTAATGATCCTCTTTCTATAGAACAGAGAATGCAATATGTGTAATTTATGTCTGATGGATGAGAAAAAGCTAGTGTTCTGAGCTACAGTGCCAGATTATAAGGAAAAATGAAAAAGCAGTAACACACTCAAATATAAGATCATTTAAATAGTGTGGACCATATTCTGCTTTCAGTTACAGTGGGGCAATCCTGTTTGCTTAAAAGGAGTTGCATCAGCACAGCACAGAGCATAATTTAACCCTTTACTTCCTATGCTTTGAATGCCTGAAAAAACATTAATATCACATATAAAAATATTTTAAAATGGAGCTTCTCCTGGCTCTAAATATTATGAATTCTCCTATAATCAATATCACAATATAGATATTTATGTGTAGCTGAAAGGACACACACTTGTACTATATTAAATATTTTAACTCAAGGCATGTTATATGATTTAACAATTCTAGTATGTAAATCACTTTACAGTTCTGTACTTAGCGGAATTAGTCCAAGTTTAAAGGTAATAAGTCTCATCTGATTTTATCAATAGGCTGAGAGATCCTGTTACCTTATTAATAATTTTCTGGTACTAGCATTTATAAGTGCAAGAAGAGTTAAAGAGATGAAACAGAACAGATAGGAAAAGAGAGATTGAGTGAAGTGACATGAAATGAATTTTCTAAAACTGGAAACATGAACTCAATCCTCTCATTAGTCCTGCATCTGACAAAGTGTATTATCGTATGTTTTAGCCTGACTAGTGTAAAGAGCATTCAAAACAGATACAATTGCAAAGTAGGAAAGATCACAGTTATGTGGAGGCCTGACAATGTGATCTCATCAAGCTAGAACTTGAAATTGCAAGCATCACTTCAGATAAGATCAAAGGAAGTTTCCTGTCTCGATGATGTGACATTATCAGGTCTGAGACTGTAGCAAAGACACATGCACTAATTTGTGAACTAACAAGGCAGACTGAGAACACACTGGTTGGCAGGGTATTTTGGTTTCCTGAATTGCCTTGAGCTGGGCATAATTAGAGCTCATTTTTTGCACATGGCAGATCCATCCTAGAGACTAAAAGAGATGGGTTCTCACCAAAGATGGAAAAACGTCCATATTTTAATTAAACATCTGACCCATGTTTCACAGTGCACAGACAGGTTTAGAGTCAAAGCAGCCAACCCTTATGGAAAAGTCCTATAGAAATGAACAGGAATTATACCAAGGGGCATGTACAGAAATTAATGTAAAATCCAATAGAATTTAGTAGAGACTTAGATACCTGTTTTAGAACTCTATAAGATTCTTTAAACATCCTATAGAAAAGTGATCACTTGCTGTTAAAATATTCTATCAAGCTTTTCCTTAAGTAATACAACTGGAAGTTTACTGGCAGTACTATCCAGTTGATTTATATTCCATTATTACAGAATGAACACAGCCTAGAGTCTCTGTTCAGTGAAGCAGAGAATTCTGTTCTATATAGCTGTTTATACTGCACTCATCACTGTAGTATCTGAGCACCTTGCAGTGGTGCTTTAAGCAACATGACTGCACATCTGTTAGGGGTTTGTTCTCTCATCCTCTCCCTAAGGGAAGATGCATGTGCACTGGAGTGATTTGTTTTGGTAGGGTTTTTTTCCAAACTAAATAAATATGCCTGTTGGCATGTGTTTATATTAGAGAGGGCAAGGTGAAAGAAATAGAGCAGAAAGTGGTGAGGTTTGTGATGGTCCTTAGTTCCTGGGGGATTTCATTACTCTGTCTTGGATCACAGCTGGAGAAGGTTCTGTCTCTCACACTGAGCTTTATTCTTATTATTGAGAGTTCCATTGTGCCAGAGGAGCAAAGTTGTCAGCTGTGGTCCAAGTTCCAGAGCTTTAGACGGTCTTTTAGGTATGCTGGGCACAGGCCATGGAGTGTTTTGAAGACAAGGACTGAGACCTTGGACTTGATTCAAAATTCCACGGGAAGCCAGCACAGAGAGCAGAGGACAGTTGTGATGGACTCACAGTCGCCCAGGTTCCCAAGGAGACATGCTACCATATTTGTATTAGTTGGAGTTTCCTAAGTGCTGAAGGTTTCATAGACTATCAGGGTTGGAAGGAATCTCAGGAGGCCATCTAGTCTAACCCCCTCCTTAAAGCAGGGCTAATCCCCAGATTTTTGCCTCAGATCCCTCAATAGCCCCCTCAAGGGCTGAACTCACAACCCTGGATTTAGCAGGCCAATGCTCAAACCACTGAGCTATCCCTTCCCCACAGTATAGCACATTGCTGTAGTCCAGCTGAGATGCAACTAAGGTATGAATAGCTGAGGCCAGGACTTTGTCCACCAGGATGGGCCAGAATCTGCTCATGAGCATTACTCACAGCCATTGCAATGTGGGAGCTCAGCGTCACCAAGGAATCTGAGACTACTCCTAGACTATGGACTGAATTGACAAATTGTGAATGTGACCTTCAACCAAAGGAGACTTCACTGTGGTAACAAATGCCTCAAAATATTTTCCTCTTCCCACCAGCATCAGGTCTGACTTGCTGAGGGCCAGCTTCACACAGCTGTTTTTCGTCCATGTGCTGATCTCATCCAAGCCCTTGGCCATATTGGTGGTAGTGATATGGTCATATGTGGAGAAAGACAGGTAGAGACGTAGCTCATCTGCATATTGCTGGCACTTAAGACCATGTCATTTGACTAGTTCACCTAGTGGTTGCATGTAGATTTTGAAAAGGTCTAAAGAGAGAATTGATCCTTGTGGAACCCCACAAGTGAGGGTCTATAGGTGGAGGTGCAGTTTCTTATCACTACTCTTTGGGTGCATCCTGCCAGGAAAGATTCAAACCATTTTAGTGCATTATTTTGGACTCCTGCCACCTCTCTCTCTCTCTCTCCAGCAGTATTCTCATGGTCAACAATGTCAAATGCTGCAGAGAGGTCCAGAGGGATCAGAATGAATATCTGTCCTCTATCCATTGACAGGAGTAGGTCATCCATGAGAACTGCTAAAGCAATTTCAATTTTGTGTCCTGGCCTGAATCCAGATTGTGCTGGCTCCAGAATGTTAGCCTCAGAAAGATGAGCCTGTTGCTAACTTCGATATGGGAAATTTGAAACTGGGGTGATAATTGGTTAGGACTGATGTATCCAGGCTGGGTTTCTTCAGTCGTGGTTGAACTACTGCATATTTGAAGGAGGAAGGAAATATTCCTTTTCTGAATGAGCTGTTGGCTATTTTGGTCAGGAGTAAAACCAGTTGTCCATGACTTCATTTCACAAGCCAGGAAGGGCATGGGTCAGATTCACATGTCTTGGTTTGGGACTCCTTAATGAATAAATATACTGAGCTCTAGGAATGGGTGAAGGCAGAGTGGATCTATGCTGTTTGAAAAGGCTTCCTGAGCGTGCGAGATCTTTTTAATGAAGTAGGTTCTCATAGTGCTTTGCAGCGTTTGGTGCTTAGCTTTGGTGCAGCTTGTAGGCATTCAGGATTGATGAAGCAATTTACCACCCTGGCTAGCTCCTTGGGGAGGGATTTGGCAGCCTCAGTGGAGGCTGATAGGATGGTTCTTTGTGCCCATAATACAGCCTCAGCATAAGCTTTGAGGAATTCATTATGTTTCAGCCTGTCTCAATCAGTCCTGATTTTCCACCATCTACACTTGAGTTGCCACCTCTCTCTTCACACAGCGCAGGGAGCCAGAGAACCAAGGATATCTGTGTGGGTGAGGGGGAGGAAGGGGCCATTGGGGGGCCAGCGTGTCAATGATGAATGACATGTAGAATGGTAATGATCACCAGGTCCTCCACTCCTTGTCATGTGTGTGGGGTGCTGTTGTACTTTAGCAGGCTTTTTTTTCAGAAGGGGGCTATGAGGGAGCTATTTTTGGCTTATTGAGTATCTGGCTAGTTCTGAGTAGATTTGAGCCTTAGTTCAGCTGGCAATAGTCCCCAAGGCACTGTTTTCTAGCTGGGGATTGGCTGGAGCAATGTGCTCTGGCCATGCCCCCTCCCATCCCACTCACACAGATATTACATGTTGAAGCGGGCTCCATGTGCAAGTGGAACAGACAGGTGCAATGTGATATAATTCAAGGGTTGATAAGTAGGGAAGGGCAGAATTATTAAGTGCCTTTGCTTCAATACTATAGACAGATGTACTTAGATGTGAAATATTATTTTGTCAAATATATGCATACTCTCACACTTAGAAACAGATTTCACATGGCACCTCCATTGGTATACGAAACATCAATCACACATGCAGAAAGACCAGATAGTCTCTCTTTTCTGGATGTGTATACCACAGAGCACTGAAACATTTATGAAGTAACATGTACATTAAAAAGAAAACAATAAGAAACAACACGTTCCTCAATTACTCTCTAAGGTGTTAACTTTAAAGAAATTGATGAGTATTGCTCTGTAGATCTATAAAACATGAAAGCTATTACTTTAGTGTATAAATAACCAAACACGGATAGTAACTATTGTTTCAATAGCAAAGCTCTGTTGCAACCACCCACTTCTTGCACAATCTTTCCCTTCAGTTAGAGGCAAAAAATGCAGTGTGTTCTTCATCTTAATAAACTTTCTTTTGATGATTAACACAGTGTTTTACGAGACCTGAAAGTACAAAGTTAAATGAACAGGAAGTGAAAACTTATGACAGATGTGTCCCTCATAGCATTTAGATCTTCTTCACTTTATTAAAAATTCCTAGTTACTCTTCACTGAATTGTTGAGTTTTTTTTAGCAGTCTCTGTCCTGATTAAAACAAATTAGCATCAAAGATTCCCAGTTGAATGAGAACTCATTAATTGAGAAACATGCAATGCTCCTTACTTACCTTTAGAACAGTCAGAGAACAAATAATCTTAAGTTTCAAAGAGGTTTGCACGCACTGTGCACTATAGGCTCATTCTCTGTGTCTACTGGAATAAAAGTAGACTTGCATATACTGTTGAGGGATATCAATGCAAGCCTCAGTAAACTCATTGTAGATTGTTTATCTAAAAAAAAAAATAGCAAGGTAACGGCTGGCTGGAAGAGATAAATGTTTCAGTTTGTGTTAATTATAGCTTTCAATTTGCTTTACATATGTCAATATTGACTGAAAAAATGTGAGCGGTTCTTTATTAATAAAATTGAAATACTTCTGTGTAAAATACTCCACCTATGCAAGCATCTGACAAAATGTCAGATACATATGTACAGAGAGAGCAACTTTACAGTTTTAAATATAACACAAAAGAGACAAATAGGAAACAACATGATATGTTCCTCAGTAGAACATTCTTTAATATACAATTTTTCAAAGTGTTTTTCCCAGTCTATGACTCAGATTCTACAGATCAGTGCATCTGTATGGAAACCTCTATAGCAAAAAAGGAATAAATACATTTCCTTTAAGAGCATCCACATAATGCATACTAGTAAGATTATCTTAATATTAATATTAACCTAAGAATGGCCATATTGGGGTCAGACCAAAGATCCATCTTGCCCAGTATCCTGTCTTTCAACAGTGGCAATGCCAGGTACCCCAGAGGGAATGAACAGAACAGGTCATCATCAAGTGATCCATCCCTGGTCGCTCATTCCCAGCTTCTGGCAAACAGAGGCTAGGGACACCATCCCTGCCCATCCTGGCTAATAGCCATTAGTGGACCTAACCCTCATGAATTTATCTAGTTTTTTAACCCTTTTATAGTATTGGCCCTCACAACATCCTCTGGCAAACAGTTCCAAAGGTTGACTCTGCATTGTTTGAAGAAATACTTCCTTTTGTTTGTTTTAAATCTGTTGCCTATTAATTTCATTTAGTGACCCCCAGTTCTTGTGTTATAAGAAGGAGAAAATAACACTTCCTTATTTACTTTCTCCACAACAATCATGATTTTATAGACCTCAATCATATTCCCCCTTAGTTGTCTCTATTCCAAGCTGAAAAGTCCCAGTCTTATTAATCTCTCCTCATACGGAAGCTGTTCCATACCTCTAATAAATTTTGTTGCTCTTTTCTGAACCTTTTCAATTCCAATATATCTTTCTTGAGATGGGTTCACACAGTATTCAAGATGTGGGCATACCATTGATTTATATAGAGGCAATATGATATTTTCTGTTTTATTATCGATCCCTTTCTTAATGATTCCCAACATTGTTTGCTTTTGTGACTGCCACTGCACACTGAGTAGATGTTTTCAGAGAACTACCCACAATGACTCCTAGATCTCTTTCTTATTAACAGCTAATTTAGACCCCCATCATTTTATGTGTATAGATGGGCTTATGTTTTCCAATGTGCATTACTTTGCATTTATTAACACTGAATTTCATCTACCTTTTTGTTGCCCAGTCACCCAGTTTTGAGAGATCCTTTTGTAGCTCTTTGCATTCTGCCTGGGACTTAACCATCTTGAGTAGTTTTGTATCATCTGCAAATTTTGCCACCTCACTGTTTACTCCTTTTTCCAGATCATTTATGAATATGTTGAATAGGACTGGTCCCAGTACAGACCCCTGGGGGACACCACTATTTACCCTCTCTCCATTCTGAAAACTGACCATTTATTCCTACCCTTTGTTTCCTATCTTTTAATCAGTTACCAATCCATGAAAGGACCTTCCCTCTTATCCCATGACAGCTTACTTTGCTTAAGAGCCTTTGGTGGGGGATTTTGTCAAAAGCTTTCTAAAAATCTAAGTACACTATATCCATTGGATCCCCCTTGTCCACATGCTTGTTGACCCCCTCAAAAAGTTCTAATAGATTGGTGAGGCATGATTTCCCTTTACTAAAACCATGTTGACACTTCCCAACAAATTATGTTCATATGCGTGTTCTTTACTATAGTTTCAATCAGTTGCCTGGTATTGAAGTCAGGTTTACCAGACTGTAATTGCCGGGATCACCGCAGGAGCCCTTTTTAAAATTGGCATCACATTAGATATCCTCCAGGCATTTGGTACAGAAGCTGATTTAAATGATAGATTACAGACTAGTTAGTAGTTCTGCAATTTCACATTTGAGTTCCTTCAGAACTCTTGGGTGAATACCATCTGGTCCTAGTGATTTATTACTGTTTAGTTTATTAGTTTGTTCCAAAACCTCCTCTAATGACACCTCAATCTGGGACCGTTCCTCAGATTTGTCACCTAAAAAGAATGGCTCAGGTTTGGGAATCTCCCTCACATCCTCAATTGTGAAGACCAATGCAAATAATTCATTTAGCTTCTCTGCAATGGCTTTATTGTCCTGGAGTGCTCGTTTAGCATCTCGATCATTGAGTGGTCCCACTGGTTGTTTAGCAGGCTTCTTGCTTTTGATGTATTTAATTTTATTTTTTTTTTGCTATATTTATTTTTAACTTGCTCCTTTACATGGCAAAAATGTAAAAACTCGATCAAAATTCAAGTATATATGTGTGTGTATCTGTAATTGATACTATATTCACATTGGGCCCAATCCTGCAGGTATTGGCTACTTATAACTCCCTTTGATGCTGATGAATGTTTGGCCTACAGAACCTTTGTAGGATCACTCTGTGTATGTGTGTGTGTAAAAAGCAAAGACACCTAAATGAATTGAATGAAAGGCATTACAGAAAAAAAATGGCTAATTCACAAAAAATGCTTCAGGGAAGACTTTGGGCAAGATCCTCAGTTGCTGCGGGGATTCACTAATTTATAGTAGCTTAGGCTCTGGTCCTTTGTATTGTAGAGGTTTAATGGTTCAAATGGGCAATGCAAGCTTTACTGGGCATGGTTGAAGATTTTTTTTCAGTAATGGAAACTGTCAAATTCAACTATGCTTCTGTAACTCATGATGACTGGGGCTTTTTAGAAATACAATCACCCCACAACCTACTATATGTTTATGCCTTATTCTGCAGGTATTTAAAACTAAACCTCAACTGAGTAGTCTCAACTAAAGTCAAGAAGACTACTGACAGAAGTAGTCATTACATTTGATAATGCTGGACTTTATTTTTAAGTGTCAATCACTAATGCCTAGCTGGAGTTACCAAAGTGAAAGATTATATGTGCTTCTTGTTATCTAAGCATCTTGTTAGTTCTCTTCATATAGTTATTTAAATTTAATACATTCAAGTTTGTGGCCAGGGTTAAGTAGGCCATTGAAGGCTAACACACCTGCAAAATTACCAAGTTTATGAGCTCTTCAAAATGTCTTTATGGGTTTGTACATCTCTCATGTTTTCTGTAAAACTTGAGTTAAACTGTATATTTTTGTTAATGTTTTCAAAAATGCAATACCTCTTCCCATTACCTTTGTTTATTTTTATCCCTTTGGTGTTTTAAAGCTTATATAAAATTTGTAATTCCTCTGGGTGGAGCCCCATCCTCTTATTAGTTTGCAAAGCATTATACACACACAATACTATTTGTTTACCTAAACCCGATGATATAGTTATACCCTTATAATTCATTTATGTATATGTTTTTCACACCTTTCTTATACACCTACACTTAACTAATGATTATGAGGTACTCAGATATTATGGTGCTGAGGGCTATATAAGCAGAATGATACAATAATAATGCTGATTATATTAAAATCTTTGATGCATGCAATCTTGTATAATAATTGCTCATTTATTTCTTGAGTACAAGATTGTACTCAAAGCTTTGACATACTCCCTTCTCCCCAAATTGTATGCTCTATACTTTCAAGACCTTCAGGATAGGTTGTAGGAAGGAGGTTCTTGAGGAATTCAACCAGGATTTCAACAATTTCCAGCCCACCATCAACCTCAGCCAGGACCAGTCCACACAAGAGGTCCACTTCCTGGACACTACAATGCTAATACATGATGGTCACATAAACACCACCCTATACCGGAAACCTACTGACCGCTACACTTACCTATATGACTCCAGCTTTCATGCAGACCACATCACACGATCCATTGTCTACAGCCAAGCTCTAAAATACAACTGCATTTGCTCCGATCCCTCGGACAGAGATAAACACCTACAGAATCTCTATCAAGCGTTCTTAAAACTTCAATACCCACCTGGTGAAGTGAAGAAACAGACTGACAGAGCCAGAAGGGTACCCAGAATAACCTACTACAAGACAGGCCCAACAAAGAAAGTAACAGAATGCCACTAGCTGTCACCTACAGCCCCCAATTAAAACCTCTCTAGCACATCATCAAGGATCTACAACCTATCCTGAAGGACTATCCCTTACTCTCACAGATCTTGAGAGACAGGCCAGTCCTCTCTTACAGACAGCGCACCCCCCTCGACCTGAAGCAAATACTCACCAGCAACTACACACCACACAAGAAAAACACCAACCCAGGAACCAAACCCTGCAACAAACCCCAGTGGCAATTCTGTCCACATATCTATTCAAGAGACACCATCACAGGACCTAACCGCATCAGCTACACCATCAGGAGCTCATTCACCGGCACATCTACCAATGCGATATATGCCAGCAGTGCCCCTCTGTCATGTACATTGGCCAAATTGGGAAGTCTCTATGCAAAAGAATAAATGGACACAAATCTGACATCAGGAATCATAACATTCAATAACCAGTAGGAGAACACTTCAATCTCTCTGGTCACTCAATAACAGACCTAAAAGTGGCAATTCTTCAATAAAAAAACCAGACTCCAACATGAAACTGAAGACCTGGAATTAATTTGCAAATGGGACACCATCAGATTAGGCCTGAATAAAGACCGGGAGTGGTTGGGTCATTACAAAACCTAAACCTAATTTCCTCAACACTAATTTTCCTCTGCTGTTACTCACACCTTCTTGTCAACTGTCTGAAATGGGCCACTCTCATTACCACTTCAAAAGTTATTTTTCTTCCCTTGGTATCCCGCTGTTAAATGAATTGTCTTGTTAGACTGACCTCTTGGTAAGGCAACTCCCATCTTTTCATGTATTTATACCTGCTCCTGTATTTTCCACTGAATGCATCTGATGAAGTGGGTTCTAGCCCACAAAAGCTAATGCCCAAATAAATTTGTTAGTCTCTAAGGTGCCACAAGGACTCCTCGTTTTTGCTGATACAGACTAACATGGCTACCACTCTGAAATCTATTGTAATAAGTTGATGATACAGCACTAGAGTGGCTCCAATCATGCCTCTCCAGAACAACCCACAGAAAGACAAGGGTGTTCCTCTTCTCTGAAGGTCCTTATTGGTGGGGTTCTGTGGGATACATATTGTCTCCCTTTCTCTTCGATATCTGCATGAGACCTCTTGGAGAGACAGCAAGATGCCATAGGCTCAGTGTTTCAACTATATGCTGATGACGCTCAGCTTTCTATCTCATTCACCACAGAATCAACCATCACCATTACTAAGATTTCAGAATACCTACAAGAGAGCAGCTCTTGGGTGAAGAGCAGATAGCGCAAACTGAACCCAGGCAAGACTGAAATTATGCTGATTGGGTGAAATCCTTGGAAGAACTATCAGGGGTACAGTTCTCCACTTACACTGAAGGCATGTAGCTCCCCCTTCAACAAAGTGATGCAAAACCTTGGGATCCTGCTTGACTCATCAAGAAGCTTGAATGATCAGGCAGCATGAGTGTCTAAAAACTCACTGCACCAGCAGCTTGCTAGGAAAGATCACAGCACTGCCCTGTACACAACCTCAATCCAAAACAATGAAATCAGCCTACTGCAACCACAGTTTTTATACCACTAAAGGAGAGAACAGTCGAAGACTCCATGAAGTCTACTCGGGACATCGCTATTTTATATGGAAAGCACTCAAATATTATAGTTATGGGCAGCAGTACAAAACCCCAAGGATCTATCAATCTAAACTTCCACGTCTAAATAAAAAAAGGCATATGTAAATTTCTGAGCACGTACACAGTATATAAATAAACGGTGGACAGCAGGTTTCTGTATCCCAACTCATATGAGGTGGCCTTCACATTAATATGATGCTCCCTACACTCTTCAGTGAGGAAGCATGAGAAATAGAATATCCTACTGTTCATTGCTTTAAATTTTATTTACACTACAGGAAGTTTATTTTGTGGCTGAAATAAAAATATTTTAAGCTGAACAAGTGCTGTTAATGGTATCCTTCCAACTGGCCTTCACTTTTAAACAGTAACTGTAAATCAAACAAGCTGATCTCTCCAGAAAGCAAATCTCCTGCTGCCAACTTGCACTGAAAATAGTAATACTTTGCACTTGCGTAATGCCATCCATCAAAGCATCAATGTTTTGCAGACATTAACAAACTAAGCCTCAAAATACCCTTTTTGAGTTGCTTTTGTTTGTTTAAATCACTACTTGACTGATAGAGAATCTGACACATAGCAAGTCTAGGGCACACATTTTCAAAATTAGCCTCAGATTTTGGATGCCCAAATTGAAACACAAGGGACTAGATTCACCACTGTCCTCTCCTTACTCTGGGTATTGGTGAGAGGTCCACTTTGCAACTCCCGAATACTGGCCCTGCTCCAAATTGCTCCAGCTTGCAACAGCTCTCAATGAGCCATTATAATGGTACAGAAGAGGTCACAAAATAGCTGTACTCAACTAAACACATGATTGCTGTGAGCAAAGATGGCAGAATCAAGTCTATGGAAAACAAATGAAAAAATATTAATTAATATGAGATGTTGGAAAGGCTTTATCTAGGGTTCTGGTTATTGTTCCTATAAGCAATATTTATTTGTCAGATGTATTCAAAATAGCTTTAGTGTCTACTGGCTTAGATGTCGTCCTACAGATATCAGCTGACACAAGTATCAGTATTTCACATCAGCAAATGCTGCATCCTTGAGGCTGAAAAGTTAAGGTCCATTTATTTTTTACATGACTGAATAGAAACTGAACATCCAGCCAGATTATTTTAGGGACTAAGCCAGAGATCGAGCCAGGTGGTTCTTGACCTGCAAGGATGCTTCGTCCATTTGAGATTTGTCTTCATGATGATTTCCTATATAAATGCCATACAATCTTGATAAGATGGCTCGCATGAAAAATGAGAGAGAGTGTAATATCTTTAACAGAGACTTTACCTTTATTGTCCAGAAACCCTTCAGGTGGTTTTAAAAAAACAACAACTGGTAATCAAATTAAATACATACTGACCGTATAATCTAAAGGAATACTGTCAAAGTTATTAGGCTTAAAAATTGAACCATTGTTAAAGTGATCCCAAAATTCTTACCCTCAGGATTCCAGACCTACAGTGTAAATTGTTTGGAAAATTAATCATTGCTGCTGATTTTATACATCAGACTCTATATATCAAGATCCAAACTTTTCCAATGTTCTACATTTTTGGTTCTACTATATAAATAGAGGGCCCCACTGTGAAAAAAAATGCAGTCAGATCTAAATCTGAACTTGCCCAGTTAAAGATATAAATCTGTCTCTTACAAAGAAATATAATTACTAGAACTCATTGCATTCTGAAGTGTAACTTATTTACACAGACTATATTCAAGTAGCTTCATGAGAGGGTACCCACACACACATGAGAAATGGAGAGATTGGTTCACCCATGCCACAGTATGCAATATATCTGTTACTTTGCTTTGAACAGTAATTTATAGCTGTGAATTTCCCCCTAGAAGTATCAATGACTGGTTTGCAAAGAAAATATATACAGATATCGAATCCTGATGGTCAGAATTTCACCACAGGGCCACTATTCAGATCAATTTTTAGCTTGGTATTCTTAGTCCAACATAAATCACACTAAAGTTACAAAGGGTCAATCAACATTTTCTGAATTTGATCAAGAGTTCAAAAATATTCTGGGAGCAAAGCACTGAACATTCTTGAGCATAAAGCAAATGAGAATATCTGTCACCTAGTGTACAGTGGTCACCGTTAAGAGTCAGTATTTGCCAATAACTGGCACAGTGTGGCACTGAGATACATCAGTATTTTCATAGACCTAAAACAAAGTAACCACAGTTACACAGATAATGTGGTTTGATTCCTGTTGCAAACTTCCATTTAATGGTGACCATTACATTAATATTTCTCTTTAATGCATTTACTTTTACTAATTTGTATGCAGGGAGCCTGGGAGAAGAATGATCATGGAAGTGGTAGAAAAAATACTCTGAATATAATGCACATGTTGAATGACCCCATGACACTGATACCTTACCTGAACAATAAAAACAACATGTTTTTAACTGATAACTTTATAAAATGCCTAATGAATATCTGCCCATCTCAAGTGCTACAATAAACATCATAATTCATTTAAACTTAAATTTACTTTTCAAGTAACATCAAACTCCAGGTTACTACAGGTAGATGCAATTCCCACTTGGGGATTTCAGACAGAGAAATCGCTCTGTAGAATACATGCCCTGTGTACCATGGGTCTCAGGTACACACAAAGAAATGTATATGTTTCATGTGTAATGTTTCAACAGAAAGATATTACAGAATTAGGGAAAAATTCCAGACAAGTGGTTTATTTTTCCTTTCTTTTTGAATGGCTAATTCACTATGCATACCAGTTCTACTGGCTTATTTTCCCTCAAGCAGTTCCGCATAAAAACTGACAGAAGGAGCTATTTTCAGAAGACTCTTTTTTCCAGGTTTTAAGTAGCATTGACTGAAAATTCACAAAAGAATCTTTCAAAATGAATCTTAGGTTTTAAGAAATAAGGATAGTCAATAAAAACACAATATCATAATGGCATTATTTTAGCTTAAGAATCAGTCATATTTTAAGATAGGAAAATACTGAAACAATCATGCCAGCTAAGGAATAATTATAGCATAATTCATAAATGCACAATTTGTCAAAATAATAAAGCAGTCATGGTAAAATGCAACCTAATAATCCTATACAACCATTGTTTTTAATATTTATTTAATTTTTACATTCAGTCTTCATCCAAATTAAGTGGAATAGTTTTCTGTATGAATGGCATTACAAAATAAACACTATCAACTCACAACAGGGCTTTATTACTGCAACTGCACCACCATGGCATGCAAGTAACTATGTAGTCAACTGCAAACAGTAAAATGTCATCACCTTCCTGAAATAAAAAAGAAAATGAAAAATACAGCTATAGTAGTAAACATCAATTATATTTTTATATCTTTCATATTTACCAAAACTCTATCATATACAAGAGGCATTTATACCTCTGTGGCTGTCTCCTACATTAGCACCTTGGCAACCGTGGAGGTGATAAACTTCACTTCTGAGCAAGAGCTAACAAAACTATTGGTTTCACATAAACCATCATCAACGTTTAATGCATAAATGAGAATAAGACCCATCTGCTACTTCCCCCCTTTAACAGTCTCTTTTTCTTTTGCTGTATTTCAGAATTATAACTAACCGAAAATACAGCGAGGTGGGCCATATGAAGCTGTTTACTGGAGTTTTTACAATGGTGAACAAGTTCCTCAAAGCTTGTTAGACTAATGCCTACTAGAGAGGATGCTTTTCTGTTAGCTTTTTTGTTGTTGTTGAGCATTGATTTGGTGAGGTCCCATATTGGATGGATGATATCAGAACCACTGTTGGAATCAAGCTGGCTTTTGGAAGTTTATTATATGAATTTTGTATGCAGGATATTTCTTTAAAAAGGATGAGAGTGAAGATCAGATGAAATTCTGCAGCTGGAAAAGGAAGGTCAGGGGAAGATCATAATTTATTATTTACTGTTATTATGGATGGGTCCATGTGCTATTTGAGGTGCAACCTATTTGCTGGGAGGTGAGGACAATGATTTACAGTCACTTTAGAATATTACAGTATTGAAGCAGAAGCAGGTATACTACTTCAAAGTAACAGTAAGTTAAACTCTCCTTAGGCTTGAAATCTTGGAGATAGCTTTCGGAAAGGATAGAATTTTCCATGCTCAATCAGCTATGATAATTAGTTGGTATGGAAGACCAACATATACTCTTTACAATACATGTCGGTCAGAATTCTAATGAACTTCTTATGAAGTGAAATACTGAAATCCACCCATCATCCTGATGTATCCCAGATTGTATGTCAGGGCCTTTCAGAAGGTAAAAAAAAAACATGATATGCTTTAATCAGGTTTTTAATATGATACGATCATCAAAATATATCTTTGCTCTTTTGCTTGGCTACACCTACATACGGCTTAATTCAAAATCTACCTTCAGATTTGGGCAATGATAAAATAACCCTTAAATCCACATCAGCATCTTCAGTTCCCGCTTTCTGTAGGGTATTTTAACACCAATTAAGAGAAGAAAACCGTACAATTCTCATCATTACACTAAGCTCTACAAAAATGTCTTTTAGTGTCCTGTGAATAGTTTAGTTTTCAATTATACAATTTCCTTCTACATTACAAAACAATGTGTAGTCTTTCCTAGATGTACTCAATGCCCAACCCACCCCAATAAATACTCAGCATTGAGACAAGTATTTCATTTATTTCTAAACAAACTCATCAAATAGACTTATATTTGCCATAAGATTGTTCTGCTGTGGGGAATAGCAGGCTGCAAGTGTGAATATAATAGAACGCATTACTTATCATCATCATCTTCATCATCATAATCCATAGGTCTGCCTCCAGAAAAACTGAGGCTGTAGTATAGCTTTCAATGGAAGCCATTTAAAAGGAAAACATTACAGACTGTACAAGTGCATTTTCTGGACCTCACACACAAGTTCCTTGACGTGTTGAAAGATGATGCTTTCGATTTCTGACCCCTGAACTCTTATCTTTACAGTCTGCAGGCTTCTGTTGGGAAATGTCTATCAATGCACTTGCAATTGCAAGACCTGTAAGAAAAATAAAAAAACAATACATAATTTAGTTCCCAGTGGTGAGACTTCAACAGCACTGTGTTTGTTCCTTTCATGTCCAGTCTTTTATACTTTTCCAGCAAGTCATCAGCTACTTCAATGGGAGATGGGAAGCTAACAAACATTTTCCTATTATCTAATATGTTTTTCTTGTAATTGGGAACAAGAGGGGTGAAAGGTAGTATGGTGTGGTTATAGGGCACTAGGTTGGAAATGAGAAGGGCTTAGTTCCATCTTTTCTCTGCCACTGACTTCCAGTGTGACTTTGGTCAAGCCACTTCAACACTCTGTGCCTCTGTTTTCTTTGTTTGTCTTGTTTATGTAGACAGAAGTTCTTCGTGACAGGGACTGTCTTTTACTATGTGTTTCCACAGTGCCTAGCACAGTGGGGCCCTGTGTTCAGCTGAGATTTTAGGTGCTACTGTAATATAAATGACAACAACAAAAAGAAACCTGTAATTTTTTGGAAACAGTGTGAGCAAGGTAGAAACCAAGTAAAGCCTCCAGGCCAAATTCTGTTCTCAGTTATACTGTGTGGAACCTTGCAACACTCGTTTATCAAAGAAACATTTTGGTAGCGGCTTGCGGTCTGTCCATACTTTGTGTCTGCGACTTCCTAATATATGTAATAAAGTAAAAGCTACATGGATTGTGGAAAACCAAGTGCAAGAGAAAGTGATAGACAACTTGTAAGCATCTACAAACCTTTTATGCAGCAAGTGACTTTAATACTGGAGTTCATCTGCATAAAAACAGAGTTAGCCTAATATTTTAAAGGGACACACACGTGATGACATAGTAGAATGAAGAAGTAAACTATTTGTTTTACAATATTTCACTAGAATTGTAATCAAAGGACATTTTTAGTCCAAATAGCTTTAATTAAAGAAAGAGACCAGCTTTAAGGAAACCATTAAACACAGCCTCAGCAAAATAGACATTTTTAGTACAAAACATGTACTTTCTTTATAAACTTGTCTAATTCGCTGGGACAGTGGTGTGAAATTGTTAATGGCTTTAGGGAATTAAAAATAAGGATGAGAATGAAAAATGATTTGATCTTGGTATATCAGAGGTCTTACCATAGGAGACACAAAATCAGAGAAATTATAGATGAGTTGTTAAGAGATAGTCAAACACGATGGTAATAGTTTATGTAAAATATTAGCAGCAACAGGTCACAAAAACACATTGTTTTATTTTTCAAACTCTGATGGAGTAACTGATTCTTGATTTCACAACATTCAGGCACCAATATAACCATAACTAATTATAATAGTGTGGACAAACACAGTACAGGCTTCTCCTTGAAGCTCACTCAATGCACCTTAGTTGCAGATACTGCCACTGCTAATCTACTCTAGGACCTTTTAAAATAGCTTCCAGTATTTGTAACAAATAATGTGTATTATTGTTTTTACATGGACTGAGTTTTATCTATCACAAAATCCAATTTTCAGTATAATTCCTCAACCATTATCTCATTGCATCACCTAGCTGATTATAAGTGAAAAGGCATAATTTTCAGTGTTTCTTTGTGACTCTAAGGTCTGGTTTACTTACACCAAATACACTGCCAGAAAGAAACCAAGCGGTTCAGGTTGCCAATATACTGGAAATTCTGTGCTAATCCAAAACTGTAATAGTATCTTGCCTATCTCACAAGGATGTTGCAAGATATAATTAGTTAACGTGCATACAACTCTGAAAATGCAAATTGCTATATTCTGTAGAAGTGTTAAGTGCTATTATCATTTTTATGTTTCAGGATATGCAAGGGCCAAGATTAATTAAGTAATTTTTCTCACATACACACACACACATATATTTCCTGGCATTAGTTAGTGATCCCTAAAATTGGACACTGATATATGAAATTATAAAATACCTTTGAGGCACCTTTAAAACATTAGCGTATCTGATGTTACTAAAGCCAGGGATAAAATCTAAGTGACATTTTTTATGCTTCCCTATATGTTACTCTGTTTTTAACAGCTAGGCTTAGCTAGTATGTTAAATGGATTATATATTAGGAAGAAAACATTTCTTCCAATTATTGGTATGTGATTTTTTTTTTTTTTGTTAGTATGCTTGATTGCATGCTGCTCACTCCACTCTGTGTAACTAACATACAGGAAACACTGTTTCCTTCAAATCTAATGCTTCATACTGGGGCATGCTGGCATGCTGTTAGAGTTTCATTAAAATCAGGTCACTCCAGAAGATCATTTTTCAAAACGTCACACAAATCATCTGATGAAATTTACTTATTGTGTTCTCTAGGCCCAGCACAGTTCCTTGTTATCAAAGCAATACAATTAACTAGGGGAACAATTCATTATTTCAGACTGGCAGTCTAAAGGAATTTCATTTACTAAGTCAAGATGATGCACAGAAGCTGCAGGCAAGCAGAATTTACATCAAAATACAACTGAATGTTTGATAAAAATGCTGGGGTTTAAATATTTATTGTAAACTTTAGCTTTATTTTCTAGGCTTTTGTTCCTAAAATGTCAAAAAACTAAGATGATTAAAGCTGGAAATGTAAATCCTATGATGCTCAAATCTGCCACCTCCATTTTCACAGCCAGTTTAGTTTACCTGTGTTCTTTACATACTAGGCTATGTCTAAACTAGAGACTTTACAAAAGGAAAGCTGGACTGAGGCAGCTGCATCGCTGTAAGATCTCTTATGTAGCTCTTCCGATGACATGATTAAACCACCCCCAATGAACGGCAGTAGCTATGGAGGTGGGAGAAGCTCTCCCGCTGATGTAGCGCTGTGCACACTACCACTGATGCCGACAAAACTTATGTTGCTCTGTGGGGTGTTTTTTTCACACCCCTGAGTGACATACATTTTCTGACATAGCTTTAATATTTGCCAAACCACAACATTATCTCATTCCTTCTTATCTGTGGGTAGAGCATCAGTAAAGAGCATCCATGCACAGAGAAGAACTGCTAATGGTCTGAGGTCTGGAAATTCAAGTCCAGTCACAGAACTAGATCTATTTTTAAGCTGCATAGAACTAGGTCAAGTTATTTTCATAATCCTTTTTGGAAAAAACAATCTAACTTGTTTTACAGATATGCATGGAAAGATATGGTAATTTAAAAGGGAGCTCAGCCAAATATGTCACTGTAAAGTATATAGGTTTTTAAAGACAAATGCATTCACAATGAGAAAAATATGAGAGAAAACAATATGAACTTGGTTATCTTTTTTTAGAAATATAATCTTTCCTAATGGAAGTTAAATGGTAATAGTTGATTGTCAAGCAGTAACTGCCTAATCATAAAATTACTGGTGTGTGGGTATGCTGTTGTTGTTTTAACAATTATGCAAAACAATTAATAAGTACAGGAATAAAATACAGCACATCAAATGAGATTGCCTTGCAAAGTGCACTCCCAATTTGTATACAAACACAGCACTTTCTTTTTGCTTTTCAACAAAAGCCTCTGAAAAGTCATTCATTTTGAGATGCTCTCCTCCCAGTCTCTGCAAAAGCAGGCAGTACTATATATTTTTATTTTCCAGCAAAACAGCTTCATTAGGCGTGAAAGGTTAATTGCAGGTTTAAGTGCAGTTCAGGGAACAGTGCATGGGTCTGTAGTGACTAGAACAGTCTGCTACAGGAAGGCTGAGCACTATAAACTGTTTGCCCTGCTCAAATGTTTTACTACCTCATTTACTGACTGTCTTTTTTTACTGCTTGTATTTGTAGTTCTCCTAAGCCTTTAATAGCTATAGTTTTATTTCACTGTAATCAGATTTAAATGGAAATACCCATGCTGGGATGTTTAAATGTTTTGCCTGAGTGTATACAGCTACATACGAACTGATGTGAGATTACACTATCCTTCAGAGTAAGAAACTGTTTGCAGTGCTGTTGTAGCCCTATTGGTCCTAAGATAGGAGAGAGACAAGGTTAGTGAGGGAGTATCTTTATTAATTCAACTTCTATTGGTGAAGTTTTTGAGCTACACAGAGCTCTTCTTCAGGTCTGGGAAAGGTAATCAGAGTTTCAAGGTGGAACAGTTTGTTAAGCATAAGCAGTTAACACATATTGCCAGAGACAATTCAAGATGAAGTGAGCAACAAACACCTCTTCAGTCATAGTACAAAGGAGGGTTAATGAGTTACAGATTTTGTGTCACTGTTGGGTCCATAATTTTAGTGTCCAGCAGACCAATGAATTTAAGCTCCCAGCCTGCTCTTTTGAAGAGGTTGGCCAGGTTTCCCATGAGGACAAGGATTGAGAGGTCAGATATGGATCGATCATTTTGTGAAAAGTATTTGCCCCTAGGTGATAGAGTGTCTTTGTCTTTTATTTTTCTCAGGGAGTTCATTCAACAGCATAGCAACTGTTTGGTGTCATCCACATAATTGTTGTTGGGGCATTTGATACACTGGATGAGGTATACCATGTGTTGTGATAGGCATGTGTAGGACGCGTGGTTCTTGAAAAGTGTGTTGTGCGGGCTGTTGATCATTGTAACAGTGGAAATATGTCTGCAGATTTTGCATCTGTTGTTATGACAGGGTATGGTGCTGCTTTGAGTTGGTCAGTACTGGTCTGCCGGAAGCTTGCTTCTGATGATGAGCTTGGCGAGGCTGATGTTTGAAGGCCAGAAGAGGAGGTTTATGAAAGATTTCTTTCAGGATGTGGTCCCCATCAAATATGGGTTGTAAGTGTTCACTGATATCCTATATAAGTACTAGTGTGGTGTAGTAGGTGACTCCTCCCATATTGAAGCAGGTTCTTTTGGGGTGGTCTGTTCTCTGGTCAAGTAGTATTGTTTGGTGAAGATGCCTTTAAGTGTGTTATTCTGTGGTATCACAGTACATGGCTGTAGATAACAAACTTCTTGATGTGTCTGGGGTAATGAGTGGCTCTGTGAAGGTAAGTGTGACGATTCATGGGTTTCCTGAATACAATTGTCTGTGGGATTCCATTACTGAAGTTGATTGTGGTGGCCAGGAACTTGATGCTGATGTCAGAGTGTTCTAGAAACAGTTTGGTGGATGGGTGTGGTTGTGGAACTTGTGATGGAAATCTATAAGGGAGTTTAGGTCATCTGTCTAGAGCAGGGGTCGGCAACCTTTCAGAAGTGGTGCACTGAGCCTTCATTTATTCACTCTAATTTAAGGTTTCGCGTGCCAGTAATACATTTTAACATTTTTAGAAGGTCTCTTTCTATAAGTCTATAATATATAACTAAACTATTGTTGTATGTAAAATAAATCAGGTTTTTAAAATGTTTACGAAGCTTCATTTAAAATTAAATTAAAATGCAGAGCCCCCAGACTGGTGGCCAGGACCCAGGCAGCAAGAGTGCCACTGAAAATCAGCTTGTGTGCCGCCTTCGGCACACGTGCCATAGGTTGCCTACTCCTTGTTTAGAGAATGAAAATATCATTGATGTATCTCAGGTATATCACTGGTTTAATGGTGCATTTTTCCAAAAAATAACATTTTAAAACTTGGTCTTATTTGCTGGCTGCTGGTATA
The DNA here is from genome assembly GCF_003597395.2 of Chelonoidis abingdonii. Taxonomy (NCBI): domain Eukaryota; kingdom Metazoa; phylum Chordata; order Testudines; family Testudinidae; genus Chelonoidis; species Chelonoidis abingdonii. The sequence goes on from NC_133783.1 coordinate 52,410,030, forward strand.
TTTAAACTTTTTCCTCTATAATTCATTTAATGAAAATATTATTGAGTTCATAAAGATGCCTTTTGTTAAAATTGTGGATGTTAAAGATGACCTGCTATGCCTGACTATCTAGGTAACTGAAAAACATTCTTCCATTTAAATATATATTATTGGGAGATAAAATTCTGGATAAATGTCTTCATTAGATTAAATTGTAGGCATTTTCACTGTTATGCAGAACCAGACAATCTATAATGCGGAGGACACTACAATAACTAGAGCTCAAAAAGATCAATTAGGTTTGTTTGCTATCCTAACAAAAAAAGAAAAAAAAACTGGTTAAGGTCACATGAAGCAATGAAAACAAAATGACAGCATTGTAACCGAGGTGGAGAGATTTACAAGAGAAAAGACTGGGTCAATAGTATGCTATTAAACCAATAGTTTCAATCTTCAGCACTTTGCACTGTTACTTCAGTTTCATTTGTTGACTTGTTAAAAAGATACTGTACAAGCTAAGTATAGTAATGGACAAAGTGTCACTGCATTAGTCCAAGAGACTCATTTTCGTCACACAACCCAATGCCCACTAACATTCATGCAAATGAATCTGAACAGTTTTAAAACATACTGAGTAAATGATGGGAATTACAGGCAGTAATCAGTGTTTAATGCAGATCACCATAGTGCTTAATGAGTACAGATTTGTTCTGATCTCATCAGTATTACCTGTAATTCCATATTGGGAATTTTCATAGATTATCAGGGTTGGAAGGGACCTCAGGAGATCATCTAGTCCAACCCCCTACTCAAAGCAGGACCAATTGCCAAATGGCCTCCTCAGGGATTGAACTCACAACCCTGGGATTAGCAGGCCAATGCTCAAACCACAGAGTTATCCCTCCCCCCCTTAGGGTTCTGCCACTTATTATTATTTCAAGACTATAAAGCACTTTTTATATATGGAGATGTCTTGGTTCATCAAATCCAAATCATTTAGTGCTTTTTTCAGTTATATCTTAGCTTGATATAATGGTTCACATTCCTTGTTAACCTGTGTGAATGCACACTGGATCAGTATACATTCATTATTTAAAGATAGAAACATATACGGAATCGACACTATATTGCTTGGGAGTTTAACTTTCAAAACAGATGATAATAAAGCTGCTTCTGGGCATTCACTGGAACTATTCTCATCCTTTCTCTGAGGCATTGCACCAAGAATATTCCTACCTAGTTCTGATGCTCAGGTGGAATTTTAAAGATCCAGTGACACTTCCAAAAGGCAATAGCTCCTACTTCGTCATTAACACTCTTTTCTCAATCAGAGGACAAAGCATTGTCTTGCAATTAATTTACACAACTGAGGGCCACAAAGGCCAGGGTGTTCCTACCACAGACTGCCTGTGGGACTTTCAGCAAGTCACCTAACTACCCTATGCCTCTGTGAGACAGGGATAACACTTTTCGGTTATGTATCACAGAGGTGTCCTGAGTCTACATTAAAAAATAAATTCTAAAGCAGGGGTAGGCAACCTATGGCACGCATGCCAAAGGCAGCAGGTGAGCTGATTTTCAGTGGCACTCACACTGCCAGGGTCCTGGCTCCCGGTCTGGGGGACTCTGCATTTTAATTTAATTTTAAATGAAGCTTTTTATACATTTTAAAAAATGTATTTACTTTACATACAACAATAGCTTAGTTATATATTATAGACTTATGGAAATAAACCTTCTAAAAACGTTAAAATGCATTACGGGCACGCGAAATCTTAAATTAAAGTGAATAAATGAAGACTCAGCACAGCACTTCTGAAAGGTTGCCAACCCCTGTTCTAAAGCCCTTTGAGAGCTCAGTCATAAGATGTTACAAAAATATCCAGTATTATTTTCATGTTTTAATGACATTAATATGAAAATCACATACAACTCCCAAACCAGGTAATATTCAACTATTGAGGGTGGGTGTCAGCGTGAAAGTTAATTTGGGTGAGATACATGTGCATACCTGAGATAATTTGCATAGATTAAAATAATTCCACAATAAGACCAATATATCCTCCAAACCCCAATTTACTTTTAAATGTTTTCTGCTTTCTGATATCTTCATGGGCTGCCTGCTGGGTCCCTGCCACTCCAGGATTTTCTAGAGTGACCAACTAACATACTTTCCCCATTAGTCATCTTCAAAGATGAGGGAACAGCAAGAAGACCCAATGCTTAGCTAACCTTTAACCCCCTTCTCCAGAAGAACAGAGATATCGAAAGAATTTTTGAGAACTCCTCTTCTTGCTTGCTGTGCATGTGGTGTGGCCTGGCATTGCTTATAGAATGAGAACAGCTTGCAAACACATGAAAACAACTGAGAAATCACTTTGGGCAAGTGACCTCATAATTTCCCATTTCTTGAGGGATGATGGTAACTCCTACTCAGCAAAATATGGGAAGACAATAAAGACAGCAGGGAATATGCCTTTTTGTTATGTACATAATTTACATTGAAATAAATAAAAATATGGGACAGCGCCCATAGAAATAATTAATAATACAAGAAAGCAGGTCAGTGGTGATATGCTAGTAGATAGGAGATCTGAGGTTCCTTTGTGTCTGACTTCATAGAGATACTTCCAAATCCTGTTGCCAATCTGCGGGGATTGAGGACAGTTACAGTACAGGGTCCTCTAAGAAATTTGCTGGTTCTGTCAATTTGCAAGATACAGAAGCCAACTATTATGGGATCAGGCAGATAAAATAGCAAACCTTAAAATATTTGGCAAGGCACTATAAAAATATCTTTGTGCTCTGAGAGGCCTGCTGCAATTTCTGCATACGGTTAGATGCTGCTTGCCTCCAGCCAGCCAATATGACACATTTCTAGTCCACTCAAATTCTTTCAGGAACTGGGGTCTAGATGTACAATTAGTTATAAAACAGAGTGAATATGATAAAAAGATGGGACTACAGAACATAACAAGTGTATAACATCAGTATATCTGGGGGATCGTCAAAGGGGCCTTAAAGAATTAGGCACCAAACTCCTATGAAATTCAATGGGAATTTTTGAAAATCTCTCCCTTTTATGGTTGCCGCTTTTTCCTCCTCATACTACACTCCCCATACCCCACTATGCTATCTGTAAATTAAATTTTAAGCTCGTCTAGGTAGAGACGTGTCTTTGTTATATATTGGTAAGGCACCCAACATACCTATGCTGTTGTATAAACAGTAATAATATTTGAGCACAGTTGGACCTACAATACTTGAAGACTAAATCAGCATTGGCAGCATTTTCCATGTTTTCTTGTCTTTTCATCCAGAATTTACTTCCCAGGTCAAGGACTGGTAAAGCTCGAACACAGGAGGGAATTTCAAGTGTAACAGCTATATCTGGATGCATGAATTATGATGTTATGAGCCAAATTTGATCTTTAAAAATGCCAGATATCATTTATCTGACTAAATCGGGAAGAGGGAAAGACAACTTCAGGCTGCGATAGGAAAATTATTTTGTCTTGCTATGAAAGATGTTCAAGTACATTATTCAATTTTTTGCAATTTATTCTGGTGGCCCACTTAGGAAAGCTTGATATCATTTGTGTAGTCTTATTTATTACATTATTGATTCCACAACTTCGAAAGAGAAGTCATGGTCTGCTGGAGAGGATATACCTCAAAGTGTGAAAGTGACCAACTCAAAACCCTGCAATACCTAACCTCAGACATTAGGACTGTATTAGGATAAGTATGCCTAGAGGTAGATATTTATACATATAATAATGGCTCCTGTAGCTACAATAGTTATCAATAACCAAGCTTCAACTATTACACAGATCACCATGTGTGATCAGGAAAGACATTATTATCACACAATATCAATAATTAGGAGCATTATAAGCAGTCTGTTGTCTTGATCTGAAGTGTCTTACATTGGCCTCCATTACAGACAGGATACTACTCTTGTTAGACTATTAGTCTATTCCATTATAGCTTTTTTTGGTAACTAAGCACAAAATGATAATAAAAAATGAGGATAGGCTTAACTCTTAATTTCATTGCTTTTGTCAATAAGATAGATATTTTACATGACATGATAATAGATTGTATAAACATTTTTATATTTTAATTTTTCAATGTCAGTGATTAGTTTTGCATTTAATCAACCATTACATTTTCTGTCATGCATCTACTTCTTGATTATGAGCTGGAGTTTTAAACAGAAGTCTCAAAAACAAAAATTACTTATAATTCTTGGGAAAAAGCATATGTTACAATACACAAGAAAGGTGCACTGAACTACAATAAAAAGAACTATCAAACACAATAAAGCAAATCACCTGTAATTTATCTATATTTTTCATTTTTAGTAAAAATATTTTTTTAAGAGTAGAAAATGAAGAACTTCTAAAATGTTTAATCTGTTCCGAAGCTTTTAAAAACCTCAAACTAGTTAAATGGACATGTGGCCTACAACTGTATGCTTGTTAAAAATGCATGTAATTACATAGATTTCATTGCACAGCAATGTTTCAAGCATGTTGTTTCCATCTAAATTACTAAAATTCCAGTTTGACTATGTCTCTACTCAGTAACATTGAATCCTTTACCCTTGTGTTATAAATACATGTGTATTCTCGTGATGTGCAGCACTTCAACTTGTTTTCAAGAAAAACACTATAAACTAATTTGCTACTCTACAAGAATTTGGTGAGATGCTTTAATTGTGCAGGAATTTAATTTGGTCCTGTGAACCCCTTTCTGCAGAAGAGGAAACTCTTATTTGGAATGATGACAAAGTACTATTTTTACCAACTTTAAGTTAAACCAATGTAAATATAGACAAGTTAGAGTGTAAACACAAATTAAATTCTAAATTCTTCTGCTTCGAAGTCCAAATAACAGCTAAGGCCCCAAAGGGGAAACTTATGAACCTCTTTCTTGGTCAGGAGGCACATTTTGTTTTAAGCTTCCACAAAACACTGAGTATCCCCCAATATACTTTTAGTTTCTCGTATAGATTTCCAAAGCAGAGGCAATGGGCAAAACACATTTTCTTGGGATCCTGCACATGAAAGAGAGAAAATTGAAGATATAAAAATTCATAAGTGTTCATGAATCATGGAACTTCAGACACAAAGTTTAGAGCTCCGTTTTTATCCAGATCAAGTCATCTGTATTGGTGATTTTAATTGTCATTAGAAAAGCTAAAGTCTTGCTAAAAATGGTTAACAGGATGAACATGAGTTAGACACAGATTTCTCTTGTATCAGCTGGATATGCCAGAGACAGCCCTGTATTACAATGCTGAACTATAATTTCTTTTGACTTTTGCTAATGATGCTATTCCACAAATCTGGTCTTTGATGCCATGTTCCGCCCCCACTAGCTATTTCCACAGTTGCCCATTCTCAGTACAATTGGATGTTCTGTGTGTATAGAGCTGCACTCAGTTTGACTGTGAATGAATATTTAACCAAATCCTGATACCGGAATTTTCTGAATAACTCTTCAAAGATCCACAGGAAAATGAATTGTTGAGACGTGACACTATTCTACCCCAGTAATAACTAGTACTGCAATGTTGTCATTTCTTATCCCTCTTTTTTGTGGCCAGATCTGATATGTTTGCTAGAATGGGTTTGGAGAAGAAGGGGAGGATATGAGAACATCCTGCTGCCTTTTGGTCCTTCCGACTGACTCTCTTGCTTTCTTCTTTGCTCTTCATGTCAGACTCTCTCACTAGGATTCCTCTACCCCAATATCAGATCCCTCTTCCGCTCAGGATGGAACTATAGGCTTAAGGTTTCTCTATAGAGGCCAATCCTACTCCCACTCAAAACAATAACCATATTATTCCATTTACTTCAAGGAAGCAGGATCAGGACAGTAATATCTAAGAACTTTGCTTGTTACTGCCCTCACTCTTGCAAATCTGTATACTAAAAGTATTACTTTGCTATCTACAAACTTTATTTAAAAAAAGCAGTGATGAATATCTTTATGCACACAAATTATCATAGAGGTGTGTTGAGATTCTGGTACACTGGTTTAATCATCAGTAGATATTCTATCTGCAGTACTTTTTCCATAATTTATGTGCTCTAATTCATATGTTCTGTTTTGTGAAGTTGACTAACTACTGGAAATGTTTTTTTGAGTTCGACATCCTGCTGCAGTATATCATTGCTTTATCCACTATTTGGCTTTGGCCAAATAACATTTCCAGTTATTCAGTATTCAGCCAAATTATACAGCTAAACATTACGTATATCCCTAGTTACGTACCCTGCAGCCACTCTGACAAACAAACGATCTTAGGAATGTGATACAGAATTAAGCCATATAGACAGACAGTGCCTAGAATTTTGAAAGATATGTTGAAAACAGATTATTGAGATGATACCTTCAGGGTCCCAAACATTTGTAATGTATGACTAGTGAGATTTTCTGCCTCCCTTAATGCCTGACACTCAGGAAAAAGGGAGCCAACACCCTACTCTCGACACTGGGCCAGGTCCATTAGCAAAGAGGGCACAACCTTATACAGTACACTGATTTTACCAATTCTAGCAGAAAAGCCCATGAATATGGTTACAGGCTTGAACCACAAGAACATATTCTGCCAGAGGAGCTAATATACATGAGAAAAATGTTACAAAACAAACATTTTATACAAAAGACCCCTTCAGAACCCTGCATGGGCACTCAGAGTAATTATGTAAGGTCCTTTATTTTTGAGAAATAGTATATGTGCCTGTTCATCTATTTGTTTTCCTGAATCTTTTATACTAGAACTTTGACAAGCAAGAAGGCATGATTGAACCAAGTCTGATCCAAGGTTAGATTAATGAGTCAGAGCATGGTCAGCAAACATGCAGCATGGGGCCCAACACTCACGTCACCTTAGACCAGTGGTCCCCAAACTGTGGGGTGTATTCCCCTAATGAGGCATAGAGGGATGTCAGGGGAGGGTGGAGAGGGAGTGCTACCCAGCCTGATTCTGCCCCTAGCTGTGCCCCCAGCTCCGCTCCCAGCCCCGACCCTGGCTGCGGACCCTGGCTTGGTCTTGACTCCACTCCCAGCCCAGGGGGTAGGGTATTGGGGGGCGTGGACATATTAAATTATTGGTAAGAGGGGGCTTGAAAGGAAAAGTTTGGACATCACTGCCTTAGACTTTTATAAACATAAAAAGTTTAAAAAACCCATAATAAAACTCACAGGCCTAAACAAAAGTGGAATCTCACCCACATTGTGCTGGCTTGCGTATTTCCAATTATTGAAACCTCACACCACAGTGACCCTTTTCCTTGGCAGATTGTTCTATGACGCTGTGCAGCTCCAACCTCAATGTCACATCTTTCTCATTTGCAAGGAGAGCAAGTTCACTCAGCCATGTCTGTGACCGTGTTGAACACAAGTAGTTTTTAATACGTCAGTGCACTCGTTGCACGTTCAGCACTAGCCACTACAATGGGTGTGGTGAGGGAGTTGAAACAACATTTCCATTTCTGGTAAATCAACAAGGGGACTTGACATTATGAAATCAAAGTAGCTCTGGACTCCATGTGACAAACTGAACACCTCTGTGTCCTTTGTAAAATAATACATCTTGGAAGAGAATCCCCTGAACCAAGTCTTTTCCCATGAGATTAAGAACTTCCTCCTTTGATTCTTCTGAAGTTAGATTCTGAAGTTGCCTGGGATGGAGGAAGCCAAATAGATTAGCTTCCTATTGAAATCACTCATATAAAACTGAATCTTGATAGTGACTTATCACATGAGAACTTCAAACCTACTTCAGCAGGATGACTGCTTCGACCTGCTCCATTGCTGACCTGCTCATCTAGGATCTTTAGTTTTGCTCCTTTCAAGTTAATCTACAGGGTTTGGGGGTTTTAAATCATCTATGGGATCTGTGGCTTTGTTGGCTTGTAGCTCATGTCATAGGGTCTTCAGCTGTGCTGGTTTCAAGGAAAGTTTCTCTGGAAATATCAACTACAGGTGCAACATCAGTGGTATGTACAAATCATTTTCCTGACTTAAACCATGACAGGATGACAGACTCATGCTTGCTGAACTGAGATGCAGTTCGTGACTTTCTACTTCAGGCTGCAGGTTGATCAGGAACTTTACAAAATGATAGTTTCTGCTGCTTAGGATCTTTGGAAGCAGTTTGTAATAACAAAATCTTTTTCTTTTCATTTTCTAAAACCAAACTTGTATTCATATTTATGGGGTTTGTTTTAGTATAACTTCCAGTATGAGAATAATGAAGTTGAAAGTATAGCCCTAAATAAAATATATTTTTGTGCTACTTAATTTATCCATCAGTTGTGGGAGTATCCTAAAATAATGTTGATTTTCTGTGCAGAATCTAGCAGAGATAGGCAGAAATAGAGTGGGGCTGGCTGGGAAGAGTGCTGTGGTTCTGGAGAGAGGCCAGAGCACACAGACACATATCTCTCAGAGTCCCGCGGCAAGAGGATGTTATGGAGGCTATGGAAACAAACTAACTACATTTCCTAACAGCAGTCCTTTCAATGCTGGAGCATGCTCAGTGGCTGCAGGATCGGAGAAGGAAAGTTCTACCATCACAAGCCACTGTGTTCTGGACATGCTCAAATGCTATTGGATTTTGCAAAGCACTGCAGGACAGGTGGGTGTGGGTCCCCTAGGACTCCTATAAAAATGGCAGCTAATGGCCAGGGGCTGTGTTAGACACATGCAACTCATGCAACTGCATCAGCCCTGAGGCAGTGACGGGGACCCTGGGCTATGGTGACTGACTAAGTTACTTGTGAGTGTGTGGCTCCAGAATCCAGTGAGGATGAGGTGAGATGGCAGTGGCAGAGGAATAGTTGGTGCAACTGTTCAGTGGCCTGAGAACTTGGAGGACCCCTGCATGCTCAGGGTTACTTGGCCACACAACATATGCCCAGTGCAGCCTGCTGGAAGCTCTAGGAAGAGCAATGCACCGGTCTCCACTACCCACATTTGAATTTGCCTGGGGAGGGAGACTCCAAAATGGTGTCTCTGCCATGCATTATGATTAGTGGGACCGCCAATGGCGGATCCTACATTTTGGTTGGAAGCCCCTCCTCCCATCCCATTGCCTGGGCAAATTCAAATGTGGGCAGCAGGAATCTGCGCACTGCTCTTCCTAGTGGCTCTGACTTATGCTCTGCTGGGAACAGCAGTGGTTCGTGGCTCTAGCTCCTGCTACACTCATTCTGGCTTTGGCGGGAACAATGGTGATGGCTCTAGCAGCAGCAGCCCTGGCACAGGGCTTGGGGAGCACAGTATGGAGCTGGGAGGAGAGGAGGAACAAAAGTGAGGGAAAGAGGGAAGTGAGTTTATTTGAATATGGGGTATATGTGGGTGCCCACAATGGAAACCTGCCCCGGGGCCCATCTTTTTGTTCTTCGGCCACTGACAGATAGGAGAAGGAGAGGAGGAGTCTTGGACCAGGTGGGGCCCAGTCAGCATGTGCTGACCTTGCTGACTGTTAAATCCACCACTGGAATCTATCTGCAACATCATCAGCACTTCAGGCAAGAGTCTATAAGATTCCATTTTCAGACACAGTGTGTTCCTTATCTCTCACATGGAGCTGATCTTGTTTATAATGAAACTTAGGTAAAACATCTAGTTACAGGGCAGTAGTTCTGCTTGTATCACATATAAGCAGAGCAAATGCCTTAAATTGCAGAAGTCATTTGGTACAGTAAACTACAGCGGTGAATGGATGATACACTGACCCAAGACAGACTTCCTGGCTTAGGTGGGGAAAAGTGAACTGTAATTCTCAGTAGGCACAGAATTATGACGGAGCCTTATTCCTCAGTCCCCGCTTCCTGTGAAGGCAGGTGATGTCTGCCTTAACAGGAGATTAGTAGCAGACATAGTTTACTCTATCAGTTCAATTTTAAGCCTAGAAATAATAGTGATATGGTACAAAGGGAAGATTCTACATAGGTGTGTTCAGATCATACAGCAAACATTTTCAATTTAGAACAACATGCATTTCTGGTACACCTCTCATACAGTTAGGAAAACTTGTGATACTTCTCAGACATATCAAACTCAGACACCCTCAGCCCCTCCTGGTTTGAGCTATAAAAAGTGGTTTCCATTTTCTGTGGGATCAGATCTGGCAAGAAACTCAATCTGATGGGATGCGTCACAGCCATATCCAACAAAGCTGAAAAACAAATCTGCCATGGTTCATGAAATCTCTTTCACTTACTTGGTCTTGGTCAAGACTCTTGCTGTTAGATGGAATCAAGGAAAGAGACGTAAGTGAAAGTCTTTTCCCTGGGAAAGGAGAAGACATCTTTTGCTATTACACATGAAGGACCACCTTTGCAAATCCGATGACAAAAAGCTGACCTAAAGCCAGTTTAACCAACCCCTGAAGGATTTCCTCAGCGGCCACAGGGGAAGAGGCAAGAGGCGGGTGAAACGTGACCAGTGTTACTTTATGCCCTGGAATCTCCAGATGTCAGACTAGCTCTTTGATTCCATGGCAACAGGGAAAGTGGAAACAGACTTTAGGCTGCTGTATATTGAGCTGGGGGGGGTCTAGCTCAGCTCAGAGTGGTCCCAGGATCAAGGTGGTGCAAAAGTGGCTAAAAATTCTACTAGTATCAATTTCATTTTTCACAAGGGAGAAAGCTGGGACTTTGGATTGTTTATTCTGAATTAATACAGTATTATATATTACCCATAATGTGCCATAAGTGTGCATTGTTCTTTATAGGTAGATATGTTTCTCTAAAAGGAAAGTATTGTATAGAGCCCCACTTTTTGGTCTATGCTGCCTAACTGCAGTTTGAAAGAACTCTGATAGACTTCTGTGTTTTTTAAATGTTATTATGTCATTAAGGAGAAACAAAGCCATTAGAATACTATCACGTGATGTCATAAACTGACAATATTGCAGAATAAAACTAAATTCACTAAGGTACGTGTCTTACAGCATGCTTTACTGAACTGTTACTTGTATGTGAGCATGTATGCGTCACAGGTATTATAAGTCAGTCATGAACCTAAAACCACATCACTTGACTTAAGGGGAAGTAATGTTATATGCAGAACAGGAAAAGTCTCCTGTGCCTATCATTCCTCTTCTATGCTTTTTCCCCCTCATTACAGTTTCACTAAATTCTCCATCTGTTTTTTAAAGTAGAAATTATTTTGATTTTTTACCTTCTCTTCAGCTGCTGACCTTTCTTCCCACTAAGTTTTTCACATGTGTTGTTTGATCTGTCCATTCTCATTTCCTGATTTCCTATATTTCAATAATGCTTTAAGGGCTGTATATGCAATCATTATGACATAAGACTGTCATGAATAAAGTCTATTTTCTACCACACCAATTTCTAAAAATTACTGGTTATATAATTTGAGTTGCTTAGTTCCATATTCTTTCGAAGGCAAATCTCTTCTCTGAAGTACACTAAAGTATGCAGTATAATAATCTAGTAAACCCTGGACCTGCTGTTCCCCTTGCAGTGCAATCCAGCATTCTCTTTCTGATATTACTGCTACATTAGCTTGTGACTGTAAATAATTGTCCAAAGTTACAAAAAATGAAACAATATAATTAGAGACTGTGCATATTAGAATTAGACGTACTATAAACAACATTGATTTTTCATAGAAAAAAAAAGGAAAAGAAAGAGATAACGAAAAGCGTACTCCCAATTTTGGACTGACCACCTGAAGCTTTGTGCAACCTGGAAAATCTCCAGAGCACTTGATAATCAGTAGCAAACTGCACCCTGGGTCCACAAAGTTCAGCCGATTGTAGGGCTTCTATCTTAAAATGTAAGCAGGGGGAAGGAGATGCAACAGTAGTGTGACCTGATGAAGGAGGATGCTCTCTCAGGAAAGACAAGTTTTAGAGAGGAGACGGCAAAGCTTTGGTTAAGAAAATGATTGAAGATCTTGGCTGGCTTTTATGTTGCTCAATCTGGTTTGACCATATCTAGCAGAGGAACAGAAAGATGAGCAGGCAAGAGAATGCAGTAGGAATTAACAGATGGCCTGTCATAAACAGATGGTTAAGGGTTAATGTCTCTTTTACCTGTAAAGCGTTAAGAAGCTCAATGAACCTGGCTGACACCTGACCAGAGGACCAGTACGGGGACAAGATAGTTTCAAATCTTGGTGAAGGATAGTTTTTGGTTGTGCTGTATGTTTTGTTTGTTTTTCGTTCTTGGGGCTAAGAGGGACCAGATGTACACCCAGGTTTTCTCCAATCTTTCTGAATCAGTCTCTCATGTTTCAAAATAGTAAGTACTAGCCAGGAAAGGCAGATTAGACTTATGTTTGTTTTCTTAACTTGTAAATGTGTATTTTGCTGGAAGGATTTTTATCTCTGTTTGCTGTAACTTTGAATCTCAGGCTGGGGAGTGGGGAAGTCCCTCTAGTCTATATGACTCTGAATACCCTGTAAGCATTTACCATCCTGATTTTACAGAGATAATTTTTACTTTTTCTTTCTTGAATTAAAAGCTTTCTTTTTAAGAACCTGATTGATTTTTCCTTGTTTTGGAATCCAAGGGATTGAGCCTAAACTCACCAGGGATTGGTTTGGGGGGGGGGGAAGAAGGGAATGGTTAATTCCTCTTTGTTTTAAGATCCAAGGCGTTTGGATCTGTATAGCTTCCCAAGGCAACCTAGGGAAGGGAAAGTCGGGGTGGAGAACGAGGGGGAATGGTTTATTTCTCCTTGTTTTAAGACCCAAGGGGTTTGGGTCTTGGGTTCCCCAGGAAAGGTTTTTGGGGGAACAGGAAGTGTGCCAAACACTATATTTTGGCTGGTGGCAGCGTTATCAGATCTAAGCTAGGAATTAAGCTTAGAAGGGTCCATGCAGGTCCCCACTTTTTGGACGCTAAAGTTCAAAGTGGGAAGACGACCTTGACATGGCCCTCTGCTGCTCTTTTTCTACTACGTTCCTTTCTTCCTCCTCCACCATCTTTCTTGCCCCTTTTTCCTTATTCTTTTTTCTTTAAACTTAAGTCTCCTCCACACTTATTAATTGTAGATACCCTTTATTAAACAACTGCATTACGTACCAACGCTTCCAATCTTCAGGGACTCCTTTTGTGAATCTGTGACAAAGTCTGCTAACACTTTTCTAATTCCTATCCATATTCTTTGATCACTTTGAAATGTAATATCATGAGGGGCTGGTGGCATGGCAATTTGAAAGCCTGTAAGCATTTTAAAAACCATTTATATGAGTTGTTCTTTTCCTGACTCCTCATTTTAATCACTGGGTAATTCTTCTTCAGAAAAATATGCATATTCATCACATAAAAAGAGAGGTACAAACATTGTTCACATCTGAGCAATCATTCTTAATCTAAATATGACCAGTCTTATTTAATAATCTGAGCACTGTTTATGCTTTATGAACAATATTTTACACTTAGGATTTTAAAAGTTCTATACTAGCTAGTGCAGTTTTTATGTTACTTTCCCCTTTAACTTTGTTTAGTTAACCATTTACTAATTCTGCTGCTGAAAGGTACAGAATTGCATCTTTCCATTTATATAGGGCTCTCCTGTCTATCCACCCTAGAGGCAGGTGTTAGAACCCTGCATAAAGCTACTGAGTCACTGTTGCAAGTGTGGCTCATTAACACTATTCTTGAGGATTGGTTTCTAGAAAGAGTGAAGTAGAGCACAAAAGGTCCTAAGTGGAAAGCCTAGGGACAGCCATCCAAGCATGAAACATGTATTGTATTATTGCTTTTGTGTTATGAAGCCAAACCCTAGGCAGGAGGTGAGTTCAGGCACTAATGCAGTCTGTTGCTCTGTCTAGGCTAGGGTGCTGACTCAATCCACCCATCTCCATCTCCACTCCTTGTGCATTCCCTCTCCTTTTGAAAATGTAAAACCAGCAATGTTGCTCTGGAACCTGTCTCAAGTATTCAGTCAATCTGCTTTTGCAACAGGCCCAGAAATTAAGACTGTTTTAATTAAAATTAATATTAAAAATGTGTGTCAAGCTGTCTGGAGCGGCTCACAACCATGGGTGCCACCTCAGGGCAGACTGTTAAGAAACAGGGCACAAACCCCAAATTGGTTGTGTGTGTTCTATACTTCAGTTTCATCAACCAAGTATGAAATGTGAACTCCTCAAACACTGTAACAGCCTAAACAAGGAGTCACAGACAATCCCCTTGGGTACTCCCCAGTGTATCTTGCCAGCCGGAAAGCTTGCCTTTGTGACAGATGGTCACAAAAATCACAAGAATATTCACATTACTCCCAGTTCCAAAAGACCAGTCATTTACTCCAGATCAATTGTACAGATATTATAAGTGAGAGTAATGCATGCAGCAACTCACAAGCATTTCATAAAGTCCAAACACTAAGCACACCTCTATAAATCTAATAACTATTTTATCAGTAGTTTTTCTAAAATATTAAGACTTCAAAATTAAATTAGTACCTATGAAAGATGCTAGTTTGTCAGCCCTATAGGGCAAAGTCCTTTATTTCCTCCCCAGATAGTCTCACTTCACCTTGCAGATATGCCTCAATCTTGAATCAGGAGGTACCATTTCTATGGATCACAGGAGAGACACACCCATTTATTTCTGTCCTACCTGCTAATATTGCCCACAGGCTTGTCAGTAAGCATAAACTCTATTGGTGGTTCCTGTGGTAGAATTGGACTGAGATCACCAAATATTTCACATATATCCCTGAGCATCCATTAGATGGTCAGAATACCAAAAATGTATAGGATCAATAGAATTTCATTCCTCATGTTCTACACAAACTGGGGGTTTCCGTAGTTTGTATAGAATGTAAAGAGTAGCTGTACCATCTGATTTCCTAAAGAGAAATCTGACAAGCTGAAGGAGCTGATTGCCTTGTTCTACTGGATCCCCTTCCTATCCATCTCCCAACATGGCCTCCCTTCCCAAACCTGACACAAAGAAAATCAAACCATATTCAATCTCCTTTATGTGCATTTTCTCACTTTTGCATAGCATCTATACTAAAAATAATTAGGCCATGTGGAAAGGTTTCAATTTTTCTGAGCTGTGTGCATCTACCATAAAAGCTTCTTCTGCTTTTGTGATGGCAATAAAGGGATATTTATTAGACAACTGTGCCCTTTCTACCACACCTCCTCTAGCCTCTAAGCCTGTCATGGGTATAAAGCATCCCAAACAGTGTCCCTACTTAAACACAGGGCCACCCGGGGCGGGGGGGAGTGGGGAAATTTGCCCCAGGCCCTGGGCTCCACAGGGGCCCCATGAGCCGCTCCGGGTTTTTGGCGGCGGGCCCTTCACTTGCTCCAAGTCTTCGGTGGTGGGTCCTTCAGTACCTCAGAGCGCCGCCCAGTGAGTACAAGCACCTCAAGCGGCAGGGAAAAAAAAAAAAGCCATGATCGGCGGCACTTAGGCCGCTCTACCGCCACCACTTCATTCTTCAGCTGCATTCGGCGGTGGGTCCTTCCCTTCGAGAGTGACCGCTGCTGAATTGCCCCCAAAG
The DNA here is from genome assembly GCF_003597395.2 of Chelonoidis abingdonii. Taxonomy (NCBI): domain Eukaryota; kingdom Metazoa; phylum Chordata; order Testudines; family Testudinidae; genus Chelonoidis; species Chelonoidis abingdonii. The sequence goes on from NC_133783.1 coordinate 52,425,531, forward strand.
ACCTGGCCCTGCCCCAGCCCCCTGAATCCTCTGGGCAGCCCTGCTTAAACAAGTTTTATATTTTTCTTTTCATTGCACATACTTGCACTTTCAAGTGCTATTTCAGAGTATTTATTTGCATGGACATTATCTGCTGTCCCTTCATTACTGGTCCAAATACACAAAAGGAAGATGTGCATAGCTAGGAAAATAAAATAAAATAAAAGTACTGAGCACTGATACAAAGCTTCACATTTTCAAAGTGCGGAACAAATATTAGCCAATTCATGTCAGTGACTCAAGCAATCTGTTTACACCTATAATCCTAATGCAATAATTGTGCTTCTTGCTGTTACAATTCCATGTGATGCAGATTGGCAGTTAGGACAACTCAAGTTAGGACTTGATGTACTTTACATTGCATCCATTCTTTGTTGAAAATAAGTTAAAAATCTTATTGTTGTTATTTGTTTTACCATAGATAGGTGACCCATTGTGCTAGGTACTGAGCAAACACAGAACAAATCTATTTCAAGTAGATAACCTAAAAATGCAGATTGTTTTTATAACCATTTCTCCACTGGGTATATGCTTTGAGTAACTGAAAGAACATAATAATGGTTAAAACATGCTGAAAGAATTTTTTGGCAGATGGAGGGAGGAAGGGGCAAAAGATGACTGACACTGGGAGGCTAACATAGTATAATTATCTTTGGTGCGGACTTTGAGACAATTAGTTGGAAATGAAAATAGCAAGCAAAGCTCTGATCCTGCAAACAAGCAAGAGCTTAACTTTACTACTGTAACTAGCCCACTGCAAACACATGTTTAAGGGTTTGCAGGATCAGAACCTATGTTTGTACAGGTTCCAGGATCACGGGATCCGAAACACCACTGGGGCCTTTTGGCATTACCAGAACATAAGTAGTAATAGTATAATAAGTTTTTAAAATGTATAAACCAAGTAGGCTGAAGATGACAATTTGGCAAAGCCTGGCATGACCACAAGAAAGTTTGGAGTAATAAAATCAATACAATGTTTACTGAAACAATTTAGAAAAACAGCTCTGGAAAAAAATCAATATGAATATAATGAATGAACTTTTATTCTAAGTATGAAAGTGTTTCTGGTCTTGACAAAAGAGGGTATAATATTTATCATTCTAGCATTACAAGGGACAAAAGAAGAATGCTAAGAGAGGATTTTATTTGTGGATTGGCATTCTCTTTCTGTCCCTGGTGTTACCAGAATGATAAATGTCTTCTTTTATGAGAAAAAGAAATTGTTTCATACTAACACTCCATTCTATATATGTTGTTCCAATTTTCCAAGTAGTTTCTTTACATTCTTATAAATACTAATGTTTGCATTAAATGATCTAATAAACATAATTACTTTTACTAATATACAGTCTTATCTAGAGCCTCATCCAATATTTTTTATTTTCTGAGGCAGAGTGGAGTAGATAAAACAGGATTCAGTTATTCAAGTTCTCTGGGTAATTGATGGGGTTATGCAGAAGCACAATGTGATCACAGTGGAAAGTAAAGAAATCCCCAAATGATTGAGAGTAAAACTGCAGCAGCCTCAGAATCACAGAAAAAGCTGATGTGTACATGAAATAAACTAAGCGCTTGAATTTCAACGTTTAATACAGAAAATAAATGTCTCAGTATTTTCATAAAGAACCTGCTCTTCCTGCATATAGTCCATCTGTCCCCTCTCACTATGCATTACCCTTCCACTTTTCATTCTCTTTAATTCTTACTGAATGCACTCATATTTCCACCTCCAGAGGATGACACTTTGCTGCTAAAATTTTCAGATGGAAGTAATGACTCCTGGTTAGCATGGTTTGAAATGAACTGTTGAATTTGGTGCATCACCACTTTGTGGTGTATGAGTCAGTGCTGAAATCAGTAGGGCTTGGCCTTGCCTTCAGTGATCTGTATATGCATTGCTGAATTTATTGGAAAATAAAAACAGTACTGCACTTGTAAATAAATATATAAGAAGCAATCTGATTTGCCAAGCTATATGAACACCCACCACCCAGAAAGGTGCACTATACTGGTGTAAGAGTGTGTTCTGAATATGCACCAGAGAGAAGCCATTGGAATACACTATTGTCTTTATTAAATAGGTTTCAATTATTGTACTAAATAAATGAAAAAAACCAAAAACGCATCCCCTTTTCAAGCAGCAAAGAATCCTGTGGCACCTTATAGACTAACAGATGTTTTGGAGCATGAGCTCTCGTGGGTGAATACCCACTTCGTCGGATGCATCAGATGCATAGTTTTTTTAAAACTATCATCAAGCACAAGTACATAAACCATTTGCAATGGCAATGAGGAAGACAGAGAGGGTTAGAGTGAGCCTTGCCCCTCTGCAGATGTATAAATGTGAAAGTGTAACACTAGTGCTTCTGCAATGCTTATAGACTCTGGTTGTTGTCAGCTAGGATCAAACCTGGGACCTCTTGAGATTAATGCATGAACCTCTACTGCCTGGGCTAAAAGACACATTTCTTAGCCCAAGCTGTAGCAGGCTCATCAATCTCTAGCTCCTCTCACTGCCACTAGAGGGGGACAGAGTGCCACACCAAGCAGGCCTGGGTTACATTACCAGCTGCTGGAATAAGGGGTGTGGAAGGAATGAGGCCACACTCTCTACCCCACACCAGCCAACGGAGCCCACTCCCCAGGGAGAGTGTGTGCAGAGTACACCCTTGGCAGGATTGGAAAACCAGCCCCACTTCCCCACTGTGCACCTTTGAGGTATTCACGAATTAAGGACTAAGGAGAAGCTACATACAAGAAAACTATTTTTGGCACACATCAATGGAACCGGATTATGCTGTTTAGGGTTCTTTACGATCCTTTCAGAATATTCATTCAGATTCTTTTATTTCTCATAATTCTAAGCTCTACAATGGGTAGAGTGTGTATTTTTTTAATGTATTTAACAATACATTCAACTTTAAAAAAATCCATGACATAAGACAAATTACATTCCCAAACACTTTTCTCAGCTTTGTGTTTACTTTTATCTTCTCAACTAAGGTGACATTAACTTTCATAGCTATGGGTTTTTTTTAAAATACAATCAAATACAAAAAATTGATGATTTTCTTTTACTCTGGATCTTTGCCAAAGATTTAGTTTGTCTCAGCCACATATTATTTTACTTTTTATCTTGGAGACTGAGATATAATCTGAGTATAATCAGCTGGTAAACGCTTAATGCAGCTAATCGGATTCCTCATATATACAGTTTGTTTCATATGAGATGGACCTCATCTTGCAGAATTCACTTCCAGCAGAGAGATTTCATAGCCCTTTGGTGCTAATCATTCTTCTCCTCACATAGGGATAAAATGGGTAGAAGTTTGATTGATCCATTATCACTGAATATTTTAAAAACAAAACCATCATCATGAAGCCTGCATCTGACACCAACTATTTTTGCTATTTGGCCCTAAGATATGAACATATAATGTCTTGTATTTTGGCCTCTGCTTAGCAGCTGAGCCCCTTTGTCAGCACGTTAAATTCTTTTTCTTACAGTATTATTTTCTCCATCCCTTTTCCATGAACAGTAACCTTATTTGAGATGCAAGTGTTTGAAAACACCATCACACATTTTAATAACCTCATGCAATGAGCATACCACCTAAAAAATTAGAAAAATACCCTCAAAATAAAACAGGAACAGAGTGTAAGCAGAGGTTAGTACAGGAAGAATAGTTTAAAGAGAAGATTTAAAGGAATTTATTATATTGTCTTGGGCCCTAGTAGTAAACAGGGATCACCACAGGCATCCCTTTATTTTAGTGTGGAATCATATTGAAGATGGACTCAAAAATCTACACAAAGATTGAGGCCTGGAAGAGATCAATATGTACTAAATACAAGGAATTACAACAATAGAGAGAGTATACATGTTAAAAATTATCTTCAGAACTCTCAGAAACGCCAGTCACTGTTTTTCAGGGAGTGGGCCTGTTGATAGTGGCTGCCAACCTGGTGATAACAACATTACATTTCCTATCAGGAGATGAAGCCTCATTAGGACTGAGGACATTCAGGTTCCATCAGAACTACTAATAATCAGTTTCAGAGTTAATTATTTCAGGATGGTTTGTACCCCAAAGGGGTGCTAGCAGGGAGCAGTTCCTATGCACAGGAGAGCACAGAGACTGCAGCTGTGACTAACCCATGAATAGGGTGGCAAAGATAGGAGGCTCCTTGTACCTTTCCCCCTACACATGTATGGAAGGGACAGCAACCATCTTACCCACAGTTGTGGGAACTGAATGATGCATGAACTAAGGCAATCAAGCACATGAGTCAACACTACTGCACTTTATCCATCCATCTTAGAGACTTCTCATGTGACAATCTCAGATATTTACATAATAATGATTTTATAAAAGGAAATCTACATGAACACAAAGGCATGTGAAGAAACACACTGCTACAAAAGAACACTGCAGCTCACACCCTATTTTTCCATCTGAAAAGACAACTTTACTGAGACAAAAAAAATCTATCCTGTCATGTAATTTCTAGTTCAACATTTTCATGAGTCTTGTTCCAGGACAGAAAACCAAAGAGAGCTGAAAATCACACTGGAAAAAAACCCAGAAGAGAAAAAAATCTGCATAAATGGAATGCTGAATCAACTCCATAATAAGTAATCCAGCTCTGAATATAGAAGTTTACTGGTTTACCTTGCTTCTGAAAGATTTTCTTAAATGTCGCAAATTACATGCAAGCATTTTTCCTTCTAGTATGACTGTCTGCACTAAGCCCAAACATGCATATGAACAAAAGATGAATGAAAGTTGGTGAAGCACACACAAAAATCCCACTGGGATCTCTATGCAATGGCATTGTATAAACTTGATGGAGTGGGTGACAGATATTCCTTTTCAGTCAGTATCCCCTACTTTAAGTAAAAGAACTCTCTCTCTCTCTCTCTGGCAGAATGTTTCATAAAAGAAGAAACGTTTAAAGTGCAACAACTGTACAGAACAAATACGGTCAGTGAATGTTAAGAGTGAGAGACACAGTATGGCTTATAAGGGAGTAACATACCTTTTTCTGGACTGGTGAACATAAATTGGTGTAATTTATATATTGGGGTATGAGAGAGCAGGATTGTAGTTGTAGCTATAAAAGCAACAAACGGGAGGTTTCAAGAAAGGGTAAGATAAGGTAGGGGATAGCAACTTTCAGTTGGCTATTTTTATTTTTCTAGACTGGTAGTACCTAAGACCACCAAAAAGGATTTTGTAGCAGGCACTGTACAACAAGGAACACAGAGATAGTTTCTGCCCCAGACAGCTCTTAATCTTGGATATGAACAATATCCAAAAGGTGAATAAAAAGTTGATTTCCTTCTGCTGCCCTTCTCTTCCAGTCCTCTTCCCAGTGTGCAAGTAACAAACTTACAATCACAGTGACTGATTGACGTACAGGTTACTTACACCACTGCTTGCATTCCCCTCTGGTTTTGGCCAATAGCCTTTTAATATCTGTTTCTACCAGGATACTGTATATTTTATTCATGCAGTGCTTCTCTCTCTTCTTGAGCCAGGGCTTACAGACTGATAGCTAGTGAAGAGAAGAAGAAGTCAGAGCCTCCTTGCCTTGCTAAGTTCTCTCTCTTCTATTTACACCAGTGGCTCTTATTGATGTTACCATCAATGTATCTGTAGAAGTCCCCAAAACTTTAAACTTTGTTTTACAGAACATTCCTGACTTTTGATACTCTTATCAAGAACTTGCACATTAACTGTACTGCAATTGTAGTTGGTTAATTAGTGGGGGGAAAAAAATCCAATTTGTATATTTATTCTTGACTCCAAGTCATCATTAGTGAGGGTGTGTTATTAGATAACCACCAGTATTTGGACAACTGCCAAGTCATTGTGAAAATATTTCTGTCCAGGTGATTTGATTATGTATCCAAAATTTTGTACACGAAATTCATTTTCCATTATTTTCCTGCTAAAAATGTTCAACCCTTCAATCAGGAGCAGAGCCTCCATTTGACTTAGATGACCAACTATACAAAATGAATAATATACAGCAAACAATGGACCAAACATTTAGTGAACAGATCACAAATAATCCATCGTTTAATAACTACTTGGCCAAAGTTTTATGAATTCCAAATGTGTGAGACGAAGTATTAGCACGAACAATTCAGGGTAAAATGGAGATAAACCAGCTTTATTAATCTGTATATACAAACAATGCTATGGAGGTAAACAGTAACACTGTTGGTTTTCACTAAATAACCTCATTAAGATTAATAATACTCTAGCTCTAATTGTACTGCATGGAATGTTCTCTAAATACACTGCAATGTATGTTAAAAAATCATGCAATTCATATGTGTAATGTGATGCAACACCTGTGATTGCAAAACTTAACCAGAGAATAGCTCCAGTACATGCTCCAGCAGCACAGAACAGAAAGACACCAAGGACGTACGCCAGATGACTCTTGGCGCAAAAAGAAACTGCTGCAAGTGAGCAATATCTTGGGGATGGAGCTGAGTTGGCAGAAAAGAAGGCAAGAGCTCCTCCAACACTACACAAGTGTAGGTTGATGGAGGGGCTACATCCAGGTAGGAAAATAGGGAAGGAAGGAGATGAAGCCTAGGCACGGCCTGGAACTGGGTCTCATACCAATGAATTATAAAAATTAAGAACCAAAATATGTTGAATTACAAGGATATAATACATTTTGGGAATTCTGGTAACTAATCAAACTATCTGAAATTCATTCTCATAGCTTTATCATTTCACTTGTACTCTATGAGGATCCAGAGATTCTGATAGGAAGGTAGGAACTGCAGGAGGAAAAAAGCTTTAGAGGAAAAGAATGACTATCTGGCCTTGGAGATGATGCTGAAGTCTGAAATAAGGAAACTGGCTGACACTTCTATCGGATAAAGTCAGTGGGAGCTGAGTGCATATATCTGAGGGCAGAATTTTGCCTCTGAGATAGAGAGTGAGAGACAGAGGACACAGGGCCATTTACATGAAAGGATGATTTGATTCTGTAAAGCACACTACAAAGGTTAAAGTGCTGTTCTACTTTGAAAAATAATTCTAAAAATAGCATCATGGAGTTTCAAGATCATCTCAATGCATTCTATAGTACTAGTATCTGCTTGTGCTGTACTAGCACCTGTCAGCCCCAATCAGGGATAGGAGCCCTATCGTGCTGTATGCTACACACACACATAACTAAAACATGCTCACTGCCTCAAAGAGCTCACAATCTCAGTACAGTAACTCCTCACTTAACATTGTCGTTATGTTCCTGAAAAATGTGACTTTAAACAAAACGATGTTAAGCAAATCCAATTTCTCCATAAGAATTAATGTAAATGTGGGGGGGTTAGGTTCCAGGGAAAAAAATTTCTCCTGACAAAAGACATTATATGCGGTTTGACTCACAGCTGTGGCTAGATAAGTGAATATCCTCTGGCCCCAGAGCTCTGGTGAGGGTGTGGGCCAACAATACCCCAACTCCTAGGCCTGTAGAATCCTCCTCATACAAGCTTTGTGGTTTTGGGCTCAGCATGGGAGCTAGGCAGAGCAGGCAAGCGGCAGCACATAGGAAGTGACACTGTGCTGCATCCTTCCCCAACACAGATGGGGATGTGTCTGCTAGCCTCTGAGCATCAGATCACACAAATGCCTGCTCCAGTTAGTCACTGAACGTGCCACTCCCCAGCCCCCCCAGGAGCTGGGGAGAACAGTCATCTCCTAAGGGAACCAATCTGCCAGGTTACATGGTACGCTCGGGACACACAACGCAGAGGCACTGGGCCTCTAGATCCCTGCACAGCTGGAGACAGCCATAGGCTTCTGGGGCTACAGGTGCTGACTTTCCAAACTGCCAGGAGATGCTTGATCCCTGGCTCTGCCCCAGGCCCCACCTTCACCCCACCCCTTCCCCCAAGGCCCTTCCCCATCTCTTCCTGCCCAGTTCCACCCCTGAGCACACCACGTCCTCGCTCCTTCCCCCTCCCTACGAACCTCCCTGCATGCCATGAAACAGCTGATTGCAGGAGGCGCGGAGAGGAGAGATGCTTATCTGCGGGACCAACTAGCAAGCGCTGTGGGTGGTGGTGGAGGGTGTTATAACAGAACATTGTGCAACTTTAAACGAGCATGTTCTCTAATAGAACAGCGACTTAATAATGAAACAACTTTAACCAGGATGACTTTAAGTGAGTGTCATAAATAGATAGCTAAGGGTTAATGTTTCTTTCACCTGTAAAGGGTTAACAAAGAGAACCAAACACCTGACCAGAGGACCAATCAGGAAACCGGATTTTTCAAAGCTCAGGGGAGGGAATGTTTGGGTCTTTGTCTTTGTCTGGCTCTCAGCTATGAGAGGGGATCTTTTTCTATCTGTAAGCTTCTAATCTTCAGTTTCAAAGTTGTAAGTACAAAGGTAGAAAAAACAATAGGCTGTTATTGGTTTTTTTTTTTTTTACATGTGTGTAGTTGCTGGAATGTTTAAATTGTATCTCTTTTTGAATAAGGCTGTTTATTCATATTTTTCTTTTAAGCAATAGCCCTGTGTATTGTCAACTTGATGCAGAGATCATATTTTTATGTCTTTTTCTTTCTTTTTATATAAAGTTTCCTTTTTAAGACTTGTTTGAGTTTTTTTCTCTCTGGGTAGGCTAAGGAACGAAGGGGAGGGAAATTCTCTTTGTGTTAGATCTACGGAGGGTGAAGCTCTGCAGCACCAGGGAATTGGTGGGAGGGGGAAGAGAGAGAGAATCATTTCTGTTTCCTTGTATTTGGTTGTCTCTTTGTGGAAGAGAAAAGACATGCTTCTTGGTATTGTGATGTAAAGAGGTTGCATCAGTAACTCTCAGGTTAGCCCAGAGAGGAAATTCTGGGTGGGAGAGAGAGGGGGAAGGGAAGTGGGTTATTTCCCTTTGTGGTAAGACTCAGGGCTTCTGAGTCTTGGGGTTCCCCAGGGAAGGTTTTGGGGAGACCAGAGGGAGCCAAAACCCTGGAATTTTTGGCTGGTGGCAGTGAGATCAAATCTGAGCTGGTAATTAAGCTTAGAGGGGTTCATGCAGGCACCCAGATTTCTGGACGCTAAGGTCCAGATTTGGGAAAGTTTATGTCAGTGAGGAGTTACTATAAGAGTTTATCAATTGTGTTTATCAATTGTGTTTCAAGGTAAATTTTAAAGTAAAAGTCCACCTTACTCTCTCTTAGCTATGTTGGTAAGCAACACAACGTTTTGCCATTAAAAGAAGTAGATGCAGCTGTAATACACACAATGAGTAGATTTGTAGAGTAAGAAGAGGGCATTTATTCATTGTCATTTTTCAGGGTAAAAATACATTTTAATTTCTGTAAAAACCAACTTATGGATAAGATGTAAAATGTATTTGTCAATCATTTGAAAAATAGTAATGATGGTATTAGACTCACTTAAAATAATTTTACTTACAAATAATTAAGCACAGAACAAGAAACTAAAAGATCTGTACTTTTGAACAGACTGTAACATTAGCCAACATGTCCTGGAAACTTTCACAAACTGTACAAACTGTACAAAAGAAGTTTTGTCTGTCTTGTCACACATGCTACAATGATGACTAAGGAAGAGTTTCCGTTTTTGATAGATATCAGGCTAGATGTGTCAAAAGATAAGTCTGATAGTAGGAGTCAGTCTGATTTTTGAAAAGGGAGAGAACCACCTCAAGTTAACCACTGATCATCTTTAATATCTAAACATGTATGAAATTGAGGAAGGTTTCCATTTGTAGTTTGGGCTCTATGATTTCCATGTTGTTTCTGTGGTTTAAAATAATGGGAGCATTCAGAACACATTCTGGTACTGGTCATTTTTAATATAAAGGATCTGAGACATTTGTGGCGAACTCTGCTCAATGCATGTGCTTTTCTCCCATTAACATTAATGGCAGTTACTCAGGGACATCAAGGGGAGAATAGATGTCTTAGTCTTTTTAATTAGTGGTATAAAATAATAAAAGTATGCTTTAAATTCTGATATATCTGGGAATAAATTCAGAACTTTTTTTTACCTTCTTTTTAGAAGTGATCCTATGCAGTTTCCTGACTGGGTACCAGGTACTGAAGGGGAAAATACATAAAAAGGCACCACTGAATTAGGAGAGTAATAATAATGTTGTTAGCTTGGTAGGATGAAATAGTCTTTTTAGAAATGTATATGCAGAGTCTGGAGTGGAATAGAATGAATGGGGAAAACATGGTTACTTACCTTGTAACTCTTGTTCTTCGAGATGTGTTGCTCATATCCATTCCAGTAGGTGTACGCGCCGCGCGTGCATGTTCGTCGGAAACTTTTACCCTAGCAACTCAAGCGGGCCGGCAGGTCGCCCCCTAGAGTGGCGCCGCTATGGCGGGTGATATATACCCCT